>NW_020175432.1:1505725-1541778 GCF_003031525.2 Neophocaena asiaeorientalis asiaeorientalis
GTCCCTCCTATAACTCACTATAGGCAGGGATATTGATCCCTACATTACCTGTGGTTGAAAGCCTGGGCTCTGACGCTGAAGCCTTGAGGATGGTGTGAAGGTATGTGGTTGCCTGGGACACAATAGTAACTCAATTTAAAAAAAGAGAAGTAACTCAATAAATAAAGGGAGCAGGGGAAGTTGTTGTTATAATGTAACCAAAAGTGCCCAACACAACCTCAGTGCCTAGGAGTGTTCAGTCCACGTTTGCTAGAATGTAACCTCCGTGTGGACAGTTCTTTCACTAACAATTATTTATTGAGTAACTACCATGTATCAGGCACAGTACCAAGCACACGGGGTCAGGGGAAGGGGGTGGTTCAGCAGCAGATAAGACTGATAAGGTCCCTGTACTCACCAAAGGATCAAGATCAAGTCAACTTGTTGAGTGTATCAATAGTATATACAGGTATTTATGTCAGTAGCTTCACACTTAGTACACAGCATAAAGAGGCCAAGCGTTCAGATTTGACAATTTAGAGACAAAAGGCGTCCAATCTCTAGAAACAAAGAGAAACTTTCCCCCCAAACTCCCAAAACCTGAACTAATTATTTCTTTTGATTAGCCTTTTGACTAATAGATTACATATTGTAAGCATGTCATCTCACATCCACACTGAGTAGAGTTTTCATTGGATTAAGTAAATTGTTTATTAAAGAGAGGCACTGGGGAATACTACTTGGCCATAAAAAAGAATGAAATAATGCCATTTTCAGCAACAGGGATGGACCTAGAGATTATCATACTAAGCGAAGTACGTCAGAATGAGAAAGACAAATACCATATGATATCACTTATATGTAGAATCTAAAATATGACACAAATGAACTTATCTACAAAACAGAAAAAGACAGATGTAGAGAACAGACTTGTGGTTGGCGGGGGGGGGGTGGAGTCAGGGGAGGGATGGACTGAGAGTTTGGGATTAGCAGATGCAAACTATTACATATAGAATGGACAAACAAGGTGTGGGAGTTTGGTATTAACAGACACAAACTGTTATATATAGGATGATAAACAGCAAGGTCCTACTGTATAGCATATATAGCACAGGGAAGTATATTCAATATCCTGTGATAAGCCATAATGGGAAAGAATATAAAAAATAATGTTTATATATGTATAACTGAATCACTTTGCTGTATAGCAGAAATTAAAACAATATGGTAAATCAACTATATTTCAATAAAATAAAATTTAAAATAAAACTTAAAAAATAAAAAATAGAGTCATTGGTACCAGCTCTGGCTGTGAGAGCTAAGTAGCTCTGTCTTATGACTTAATTCTAAATTCATTCTCTGGAAGATGAAACTAGTGGGGGAGGGAAGGAATCAAGATGATGAAATAAGTTGTCACACCAGGAGGCACCCAGGTTCCAACTCAGGGTTGTGGCTGTAGAAGATTAGGACAATAGTAGCATAAAGATAGAACCTAACTATCTCAAAAGATTCAAAAGACTTTGTCCATTTCTTCCTTTTGAATCTTTTGAGATAGTTAGGTTCTATCTTTATGCTACTATTGTCTTAAGATGCAGATCTACTAGAGAATGGACTTGAAGATATGGGGAGGGGGAAGGGTAAGCTGGGACAAAGTGAGAGAGTGGCATGGACACAGACACACTACCAAATGTAAAATAGATAGCTAGTGGGAAGCAGCCGCATAGCACAGGGAGATCAGCTCGTGCTTCGTGACCACCTAGAGGGGTGGGATAGGGAGGGTGGGAGGGAGGGAGATGCAAGAGGGAAGAGATATGGGGACATATGTATATGTATAACTGATTCACTTTGTTATAAAGCAGAAACTGACACACCATTGTAAAGCAATTATACTCTAATAAAGATGTTTTTAAAAAAAGATACAAAAGACTTAAGTGTGTAGTATAAAGTGTATTTGACTAATAGACATTAATCCTGTACCTCTAGTGTTTTTTGTAAACGTGTTTTTAAAGAACTAGACCCCCTGCCTTCATTTTAATTTGGGATCTTAAAATACAGTTTATCTTGAAAGAGTCTAAGACTCATAAGAAATTGCAAAAATGGGTTCTTTCTTTTTTTTTTCCTGTGGCCATGCCACAGCTTGCAGGATCTTAATTCCCCAACCAGGAATTGAACCTCTGGCAGTGAAAGTGCTGAGTCCTAACCACTGGACCACCAGGGGAGCCCCAGAAGTTGCAAAAATGGAGAAAAGAGTTTTCAAGTCCCCTTCACCCAGCTTCCCCCAATGACAACATCTTACCTAATGGTAGCTCATTATTTAAACATGAAAACTGGCGTCAGAATAATACCATTAACACCAACTACAGACTTTATTCAGCTGTTTTTACATGCACTTTAAAAAATATAGTCCTTTGAAATTTTGTCACATGTGTAGATTGGAGTAACCACCACCACGATCAGGATTACAGAATGGTTCTGACACTCCAAAGAAACTCCCCTGTGATGCCCCTCTATAGTTAGATCTTCCTTTGAACCCTAACCCCTGGTAACCACTGATCTGCTCGCTGCCACTCATCACTATGGTTTTGTCACTTGGAGAATGTTATATAAATGGAATCGTATGCAGTATGTAACCTTCTGAGATTGGCAGTTTTCGCTGAGCGTCACACCGTTGAGATCTGTCTGGGTTGTTTTGTGTATCCCTGGTTTGTTCCTTTTTCATTACTGAGTAGTATTCCATGGTACAGATGTACCATGGTTTGTTTATCCATTCACCCATTGAAGCCATTTGGGTTGTTTACAAATAAAGCTGCTATGAATATTTGCATGCACGCCTGTGTGAATACCAGCTTCTCCTTTTCAAACAAAATCTTATGCCGAACTCTGAGGTGAAGCAGTAAACGAAGTTGTGCTCTGGTTGAAACAGGGGAGGAAGACCCAGGACATACTTGCTTGGTTTCTCCTCTGCCCCTGCAAACCCTCACGGTTCCCAGGAACACAGTTTGAAAACCATTGCTCTTGGGAGCCCATCCTCTCAGACCATGGAGGTCTTGAGTTATCAAGGCTGCAGGATGTCAGGACATGGGCCAGTTCATTCCCCTATCTCTGTGGTGCTTAACTTTGTTGCACAAAGGAATCACCTAGGAGCATTAAAAAATCCACAAGCCCAGCCACATCCCACACCGACAAACCGAGACCCTCTGGGATGGGAAGCAGGCATCAGGTGTTTGTAAAATCCCCAGGTAACGGATGTACAGCCAAGTTGGAAACCGATGCACTGAGCTATCTTCCTTAGGTGTGGGGTCCCTATTTCTGTTCGCTAAGTTAGTCCAGTCTTTTGCATTTTCTTGCCTTGGGTTTATAAGAAGACTCAATTTAGTATCATTTATGAATGTTTATCCTCAGTTGCAGAAACTGTGAACTGTTACTTTTTTTTCTTTGTTATCCTTTTATTTTTTCAACAGCTTTATGGAGATGTAATTCATATACCACCCAATTCACCCATTTAAATCATCCCATTCACTGGTTTTTAGTATATTCACAGAATTGTGCAACTATCTCCTCCAAGCTGGATCCTCTAGCTTTTACCCTCCCATCTCCCCCATCCCCTCCAGCCCTAAGCAACAACTAATCTACCTCCTGTTTTTCTATGTGAAAAATTGAATAAAGTACAAAGACCAAAAATGGGGTGGAGTCCACAGAGTGGTGGGAGCCCAGAGTCGGGAGTGACTGGCTCAGTAAAGCAAGGAAGCCTTCCTGGAGGAAGTGGCATCTGTGCTTGGCCATTTTTGCTTGTGTCTTTGTTCCTTCCATGCTGCTAGCATGGGATGCCCTCTCTCCCTCCTCACCCTGTTAGTATAATTCTGCCTTCAAGGACTCCATTTTCCAGCTTTGCTCATTGCTCTTTCTACACCGTTCCTCACATGTGGGCATGCCCTGCACTGTCCCCTTCGGTTCCAATACCTGGTGGCTTCCCTCTGCACTGATGGCTCTCCCCCAGCAAGATAGGGCTCCGGAGCTCTTCAGCTCCACCTTTCAAACTTCTTCTGTGCCTTCCTGTCTGGGGCCAATCAAAGCTCTTTACTCAGCAAATGAACATTCTCCATAAGAGCACAACTTAACAACAGAAGGACAACCCAATTTTTAAAAAAATACACAAAAGACTTGAATAGACATTTCCCCAAAGAAGATATAGGAATGACCAATAAGCACATGAAAAAGTACTGAATATCACTGATCACTAGGGAAATGCAAATCAGAACCACAATGAGATATCACCTCATACCCATCAGCATAGCTATTCCTAAAAAACAGAAAACAACAAGTATTGCTGAGGAGGTGGGAAGGTTGGAACACTTGTGCATTACTGATGGGAATGTAAAATGGGGCAGTTGCTGTGGAAAACAGTATGGAAGTTTCTCAAAAAATTAAAAATGGAATTAACATTTGATCCAGCAATTCCACATCTGGAATATACCCAAAAGAATTGAAAGCAGGAACTCGTACAGATATTTGTGTGTTCATGTTCTTAGCAGCACTATTCTCAATAACCAAAAGGTGTAAGCAACCCAGATGTCCATTGATGGATGAATGGATATGTAGAATGTGGTAGATCCATCCAATGGAATATTATTCAGCCTTAAGAAGGAGAAAATTCTGACACATCTTATGACATGGATGAACTTTGAGGACATTATGCTAAGTGAAAGAATACAGTCATAAAACAACAAATACTGTATGATTCCACTTACATGAGGTCTATAAAGTAGTCAAGTTCATAGAGACAGAAGGTAGAGTGGTAGGCGTCAGGGACTGGAATGAAGGAGGAATGGATAGTTAGTGGTTTTTTTGGCTGCGTTGGGTCTTCGTTGCTGCACGTGGGCTACCTCTAGTTGCAGCGAGCGGGGACTACTCTTCGTTTCAGTGCACGGGCTTCTCACTGCGGTGGCTTCCCTTGTTGCTGAGCACCGGCTCTAGGTGCACGGGCTTCAGTAGTTGTGGCGCACGGGCTCTAGAGCGCAGGCTCAGTAGTTGTGGCGCACGGGCTTATTTGTTCCATGGCATGTGGGATCTTCCCAGACTGGGGCTTGAACCTGTGTCCCCTGCATTGGCAGGCGGATTCTTAACCACTGCGCCACCAGGGAAGTCTGAGTTAGTGTTTAATGGGGACAGAGTTTCAGTTTTGCAAGGTGAAAAGCTATGGAGATGGATGATGGGGATGGTTGTACAATAACATGAATGTGCTTAATGCCACTAAACTGTACATTTAAAATGGTTAGAGTGGTACATTTTATGTATATTTTACCACGCACACAAGAATTTTTTAAATAAGGAGAGACCAAAAGTACAGGTATAAGCTTATAGGGATCTTGGCATCAGCCCAAGGCAGGAGTAGCTGCGTCAAAGCTTTCCCCAACTGCATGTTGTCCTGTCTCTTCAAGCTTCAGTCTCCTCATGGGGATAATAAGAGTGATCACTTGGCTGCAGTCATCAATGAAGATTTAATGTCCTTCCTATAAATGCTAAACCCAGTGTCTGAGACCTGGGAATGCTTGCTAATGAGCTGGTGTTATTGTTATTGCCACCTCTCTGAGCTTGGAGGAAAGAGCCCCAGCCTAGTTCTGTCTTCTCTCTGTGTGACCTCAGTCATGTGTGCACCCTCTCTGAGCCTTGGTTCTTCCTCTGAAATGGGCAAACTGCAAGGCATTGGGTGGGCACTCTCTGAAGGCAACTGAATTAGGATGGGCTGAACAGAGGGCATAAAGGGTGAAGCATGTTCCAGATGCCCTGGTGATGGTGGGGGATGCCCCATGCCCCTCAGGAGCCGTCGAGCTGTCCCGGCGCCACCCCATGGCATCCTGGCTGTGTGCCATGCTACATTGCTTCGGGAGTTACATCCTGGCTGATCTGCTCCTCGGGGAGCCCCTGGTCGACTACTTCAGCAACAACTCCAGCATCCTGCTGGCCTCAGCAGTCTGGTAAGAATCACTGGTCTGGTGGGATGTGGGAGAGCAGAGCAGGTGGGCAGGGTGACCCTGCCACCTGGGATTGGGGAGGCGGGAGGTTGGAGGAACTAGAACCCACCAGCACAACCTCCACAGTGGTCCTGACCCACCACTTTCCACTGCCCAGCTGTCCTAAGCCCGGCAAGTGAGAGCGAGGGTCTGGACACAACCTCATCTCCGAGGGGCCCCAGGGTCTGTCTCCCCCTGAGGCTTGGCATTCTCTCTCCAAAGGTACTTGATTTTCTTCTGCCCCTTGGACCTCTTTTACAAGTGTGTCTGCTTCCTGCCGGTGAAACTCATCTTCGTGGCCATGAAGGAGGTGGTGAGAGTCCGCAAGATTGCCGTGGGCATCCATCACGCACATCACCACTACCACCACGGGTGGTTCGTCATGATCGCCACTGGCTGGGTCAAAGGTAAACAGGACCATGATGAGAACAATGGAAAAGCACCCCAGTTGAGAACCCCTGTTCAGTGGGACATATCGGGCACCCCAGCTGGCACAGCCATTGCTCTGGGCTAAGTGATGTCAGGACGGCCTCCTCATCAGTAGACACCTTTAGGGTAAATGAGAAGATTCTTCCAGAAATTTAACTATCAAAGGTAAATAGGACAACGAAGCAATGACAGCTGATGTCTCTAGAGCAGGATTTCTCAACTGTGGCCCTACTGACGTTTGGGGCTGGACCATTCTCTGTGGTGGAGTGTATCGTAGGATGTTGAGCAGCGTCCCTGGCCTCCACCCACTAGATGCCTGTAGCACCTACCAGTGCGACAGCCTGAATTGTCTCTAGACATTGCCAAATGCCTCCTAGAGAGGAAATCATACCCCTGTAACTACAGAGGTTCTTACACTTTGTGGACTACAGCCCTTTTATCAGCCCGGTAAAGCCTACAGACACTTTTCTGTTTTTTAAATGCATAAAGTAAAATATATAGGAGAATAAAGGAAGCCTATTATTTTAAAGTAGTTATAAATTTTAAAAAAATATGCTGTAGTAGCTTTATCCATCTTTACTGCTGATTAAATAGCAGACCTTACAGTGGCTCCTAATAACTCCCAGACTTCTGAAGTGGTGTTGAGCACAAATGATATTTTGAAACCACCATCTGCAACAATGGGAATGTGAAAAGAAAAACATCCGTGAATTCTGTTGGTGACAGAATCACAGACTTGCAAATCCTGCTGAGGTAACTGCCTCCCTTCATGATGGAAGGAAAGGCTGGATTTCAGCGAGGGATGTGAAAATGAAGATGTAATTCTGTTTCCTGTCTGGGTTCATAGACTCCAGGTTAAGATCCCTGACCCAGGGCAAGTTTTGAGTTGAGGCCTTTGTGCATCTTCTCTCATTTGATCCTTAAGACTCTCCTTTAGGAGAAGGCTAACATCATCTCTTTTTACAGAGGAGGGAAATGAAATGACATGCCCAAGGTCACACGGCTATGGGGACACAGCTGGATTTGACTCCAAGTCCTCTGAATTCAACATCCACGTTCCTAACAGCTTTGGAGCCCTCCTTTTTATCCTCCTCCATTTATGCTAAGAGGTAGACCAAGATAGACTTTGAGACAAAAAAATATTACTAAAAATATAGAGGGACAGTTTATAATGTTGGGTCACTCCACTAAGAAGATATAACCATTATAAACATATATGCACCTAAAAACAGAGCACCAAAATACATAAAGCAAAAGTAGAGGGAAGTTAAAGGAGAAATAGATCATTCAACAGTAACAGTTGCAGTGGTGGACCAAGGAGTAAAAGGAAGGCAGGGAAAGAAGACTTGAGCAGGTGCTAAACACCACTGGGCACCGAATCCCTGCTTCCTGCTGACCAAAGTGGGTACCCCCAAAATGCCTGGGTCTAGAATCATCATCCATTGAGTCAGAGTATCCTCAGTACCACTGACATTTAGGGCTGGATCATGCTCTTTGGTGGGGGCTGTCCTGTGCATTATAGGGTGTTGAGGAGCACCCCTAGCTTCAACCCATTAGTTGCCAGTAGCAGCCCCCTCCCCAGTTGTGACAACCAAAAATGTCTACAGATACTGCCAAATGCCTCCTTGGGGGCAAAGTCATCCAAGATGCAAACCCCTGGTCCAGGGGTGCATATCAGGCATCCCAGTTAGCACAACCACTCCTGGAGTGGGCGTCCAAGCCTCTTTAGCCAATACATTTGGGGTAAATGGGAAGATTCTTCTAGAAATTTAACCAGAAATCTTGACATGGGTCTCATTCTCTCTCCAGGAAACCTGTACTACAGAGCAAATTCCCCAGGGGTATGACATGCCTTCCAGAGGGCAAGTGGCTTGAAAAAGGTTGAAAGCTCAGAACCCAGAGAGAAGAGAGGCTGGGGGTGGGGAGCCCTCTGGAAGCCTCATGCACAGCTCAGGGTCCTGGATTGGGAGCATCAGGGCAGACAACCCAGATTTGTCCAAGACATACCTTGCAGGTGGGATATGACCTCGATTACTTCGTGCTGGTTTTGTTCCAAATGTGCTGTGTGAACCTCAGCAAGACTGTCCCCTCTCTGGGCCTCAGTTCCCCCACCTGCAACTGATGATCATACACCCCAGGCTCAGTATCCCTCTGGAGGAGACTCCAGAAGCAGAGAAGCTGCTTCCTTGGGAATTCAGCCAAGAAGAACAGGGAGCTGGCAGTGGCGGGCTTGTTTAGAAGTACCCTGTCCCATAGGCTCTGGTGTCGCCCTCATGTCCAACTTTGAGCAGCTGCTCCGAGGGGTCTGGAAGCCAGAGACCAACGAGATTCTGCACATGTCCTTGTGAGTATCCCATCCTCCCTATTCCCTGGGCCTGACCCTGGGTTGGATACTCCTGGTAACTTGGAAGTCTCAGCCCCTGATTCTCCTTTCAGAAGCTTCCAGAGACCATGGCTGGGGGACCCCGGAGGTAGAGCCCTAACACTACCTGGGGGGCAGGGGCAGGCAACGTTGCAGGGTGATGAGACACTTGATTTGGGTTTTGAAGAGTGAATAAGAGTTTTCTGGCAAAGAGGGAGCTTCTGGACAGAGGCCAGCACTTCTGCCAACTCTCAAGTCAGAAAAGAGCAACGATTCTGCCTGGTTCTGCAGGGTCAGGGTACAGATTGTGGGTGGGAAGTGAGGGATGCAGGATGTAGAACACAGAGCGTGGGTGAGGAGTGTAGCTGGGGCTAAGTGGGGAACATTGGGCAGGGCCAGATGGCAACATACAGGACTCAACCCAGGACCCCACAGGGCATTTAGCCTAATACATTTTTAAAAGACCTAAAGGTTCAAGCTAGTTAAATTTTCTCCCAATCTACAATAAAGCTGTTGCCATTAAAATATGGCAACATTAAAAGGCTCACCCATATGCCAATGAAAACTATCTTCCATTTCATATGTTGGAAAACATAACTTTATCTCACTTTATGCCCATGAGAGGTTTGTTCCCACACTCAGTTCATGGACAGGGAAATGGGGGCTCAGACCGTTGTGTCCCTTGCTACTAAGAGGGCAAGTGGCTTCCCCTCTCAGATTCTATTTCTGCCTCATCATCTGAGTGTGAAGGCTCCATCACACACATAACCCTCTGACCCTGGTTCCTGGTGCATGCTTTGGAAATATCAGGTCGAATTATCATTCAGTACGTGCAGTGAGCGACAGACTTCAGAAACAGAAGTCACTGGTCTGTCTTCTGCAACAAGTCAAAATATCGGAAGCCTGTTCTTCAAGGAAGAAAAGGAAAATTAAGAACTGTGTGTTGTAATCCCACCTTCTGGGGGGGTGCACTGTTCAGAAGTCCCCAAGACCACCCTCAGGTTTGACAATTTGCTAGAAGGACCCATAGCACTTGGCCAAGCCATTATACTTAGGATTATAGTTTATTACAGATTAAAATTGGCAAAGGTAGGGCCTCCCTGGTGGCGCAGTGGTTGAGAGTCCGCCTGCCGATGCAGGGGACACGGGTTTGTGACATGTGGGGCAGCGTCCAGGGAGAGACTAGGCGCAAGCTTCAAACTGTCCTCTCTCAGTGGAACTGTGTGGACAGCACCTGTCTCTCCCAGCATCCATGTGTGACTGTATGCGTTGAAGACTGCCAACCAGTAGTGCTCCCCTGAGCCCTGGTGCTCAGGGGCTTTACTGGGGCTTGGTCACACAGACATAGCTGACTGCCTGCATGGCTGACCTCAGTCTCCAGTCCCTCCAGAGGTTCAGCTGATACCATGTGGCCCAAGACCCCACCCTAAATCACACCATTACCATCTGGTATGACCCCAAATCCCCAGGTAAACAAAGACTCTCCTATCAGGCAGGGCATTCCCAGGGCTTAATGGATACCTTCCAGGAGCAGGGCAAAGGAGAGACCTCTTTTGGGGCCAAGGTAACTCTTTACTGTACAGGGAGATCCCCCATCATCCATGTCACATGGGCGCCTTCCCACCATGCACTCTGGAGAAGCTGGGACGGGTGCTGGGACGGGTGCTGGGACCAGCAGGGGTGGGCAGAGAAGGGGGCCTGGGACAGTGGTACAGAGGCCTGAGCCATGCAGAACCTCCCAGTAACCACAGCTACCCCCTCCAGCCCCACCAAGGCCAGCCTGTACGGAGCCATCCTCTTTACCCTCCAGCAGACCCGCTGGCTCCCAGTGTCCAAAGCCAGCCTCATCTTCATCTTCACCATGTTCATGGTATCCTGTAAGGTAAGCCTTCCTGTCCTGACGCCGACCCAAACCTCCCAGGCTGAGGTTAGGGAGCTTAGACTCATGGCCTTGAGTGTCTGGGGAAAGGACAGCCCTAAGGTCAAGGGGTGGGGAGCTTGTCAGTAGGTTCATGCATGGGAGAAGGGTATGAGAAGATTAGTGTCCAGCAGGTGGGGATGGCGGTGAGCAGAACAAGGTCTTCCAGGCAGAGGGCCCAGCAGGGGCAAAGGCCAAGATGGGGGCAGGAGTGTATGGAGTCTGTTTGGAGTATCAGGGCCTTGTGCCTCGGGCATGGAGAGCGGGCTGGACCAGGAATGGTGCTGGTCTGACCCTCAGGCCTTGAGTTAGGGTCACCCCCTACCCAGGAAAGGTCTTCTGGGGCCATGCACTCTTCCCTCCCCGTGGAGCTGAGGGACTTCGCTGCTGGCTCCCCTGGAAGGGACCACAGGCCATTGCATAGGGAAAGGGAGTGAGCGACTCCAAGCCAAACACAGCTCCTCTCTGAGCCCGGGTGTGTGTGTGGGATACTCCTGGGGAAAAGGTGACCAACTGTCTTGGTGTGCCTGGGTTTTTAGCACTAAAATCTCGCCTCCCAGAAAGCCCAGGACACTTGGTCACCTTCTTAGGGGTGCATGCAGCCAGAAGGCTGGGTCTGGGCTACCTCTGCCCTTCACCTGGCTGACCTTCTCCCTTTTTCCCCCCCAACCCCCCACTTTGCTTCTGCCTCATTCTCCCTCTGGCTCTGTCGCCTCTCCTGTCCCTCTGCCACACAACCTCAGGTGTTCCTGATGGCCACTCACTCCCACAGTTCCCCTTTTGATGTTCTGGAAGGCTACATCTGCCCTGTGCTGTTTGGGTCGGCCTGGGGGAGCGACCATCACCATGACAACCACGGTGGATCCCAGGGCGGCACTGGGCCCGGCCCCTCGCACTCAGCCCTGCCCACCAAGTCCAAGGAGGAGCTGAGTGAGGGCTCCAGGAAGAAAAAAACCAAGAAGGCAGATTAGAGGGCAGCCCTGGGGGTATTCAGGGCACCAAGGAGAGGACCCAGACCCAGGACCTGGGCTCATTTCTCCTCTCTCCAGGCCTCTACTTCGCCATCTACAAATTGGAGCCATTAGCCCCCCCTCCAGGGCTGATGCGGGGGTTAAATGAGATATGGGGGTGAAGGGCATTTGTAGGAATGGGGGTGTCCCTTTCTCTTTCTGCCAGGTCCCCATAGAGTTACAGCTTTTGGTGGGGGGGAGTTCACAGAATCCCAGCAGCAGCTCCAGCCGGAAACCCTGGCCGTTATGTTCTTGGTTCTATTATTTCCTCTCTAAAATTACACCTTGACTCCAAAAGAATTTCAAGCCATGTTGAGGCTCATTCATTTGACGGACGTTATACTAAGTGTCTGCTGTAAGGTAGCTGCTGTGATTTCCACGTCTCTTCTTGCCGACTTCCCCTGGGCATCCCTGGGCAAGTTGCCTCCTGCTCTGAGCCTTGCGTACCCCATCTATATAGTGGCTCCTCACCCCATTCTGTATGCAGGGGCTGATGTGAGGCTGGACGTGAACCAGATTTCTAAGCTCAGAAGCACAATGCAGTTAGGAGGGGAGGCCTTGGTGGATGTTCATTGGGCGTAAAAATGGCTTTGCATTTTAGATCTTTTGTGTTTGTGGACTGGAGAACCCCACAAGTTACTTGGCACAAAGGAGGCCTTCAGGAGACATGTCTAAGCCAGACTTGAGAGCATGGAGGGTGGGGAAGGCTTGTTCTGATCCTTGGCTTCAGGTTGTTCCTAAACCAAAGAAATGCAGCTGGCTGGTCAGGGGTTCCAAGATCTGGCTCTGTCCAGGGGCTCCAAGAACTCACTGTTGGACCTGGGAAGCTCCATGAGACCTCATGCTGTCATCCTTCATTGCCGCTCACTGAGTCATTCAACAAACACATGCCTACTATGTGCCAAACCTTGTGCTGCTGCTAGACAGGCTGGGAACTTGATTCAGGGTGTGTGAGGGGGATGGGAGCTGAGCGTCCCTCCTGGCCATCTTCATCTCAGCCTAGGTCACCAGGACATCTGAGAGGGGTAGGTGGGTTGGGCATGGCCAGTCTCAGATGGGGTTGGGGCCCAGACCAGGCCAGCTTGGGGCTGCCCTTTGTACACGGATGCTCAGAGCATGCTCAGGGCATCAGCCTACAGCTGTGTCAGAGTGGTGTGGGATTGTTGGGGTTCCAGGTGTTGCCCAGCTATTGGGAAAGTGCCTTGATCTGGTGATGCCTGGGAACTAGGTGGGTCCTGAGGCTGTAGGGCCCCCAAATTCCTCCTTTTGCATGTCCATCAAGGCTCAGCCTGAAGGGTCAGCAAATAAATTTGTTGTGAAAGAACCCTGATGCGTGTCTGATTCATTCTTGCTCTTTTGGCCTCGCGTCACAATGGGAGTCCTGTGAACTTAGAGACACATGGGGTTTCCAGGAGAATGAGGCTCATGGCAGCCCTGGATCACCAGCGGGAGATAGAGGCAGTGGGTGAAGTCTGCGGGGCTTGGAGTTAAGCAGAAATGGGTTTGATCCTCACTCTGCCATTGACAGGTCATGGGGCTTCCCCTTCTCTAAGCCTGTTTGCTTCTTGGGAAAAAGAGGATGATTATCACTGCCCTTCAAAGACAGGTGGGAGGATTAATGGGAGTGGTTGGGATTTGCAGCTAAGAGTCTGTGCAAAACCCTGTTCAGAGAATGAAAGTCAAGCCACAGACTGGGAGAAAAATCTTTGAAAATCACACATCTGATGAAGGGATTGTATCCTGCATATGTAAGGAATTCTCAAGACTCAATAATAAGAAAACAGCCATTGGGGAAATGAGTGGGAAGACACCACTTCACACCCACTAGGAGAGCTAAGAGTAAAGAGACTGACCATACTAAGTGCTGGTGAGGATGTGGAGCAACTGGAAATCTCATACATGGCAGGTGGGAATGTAAAGTGGTGCAGACGCTTTGGGAAACAGTCTGGCAGTTCTTTAAAAAGTTAAACTTATAGGGCTTCCCTGGTGGCGCAGTGGTTGAGAGTCCGCCTAGGGATTTGATCCCTGGTCGGGGAACTAATATCCTGCATGCTGTGCAGTGCGGCTAAAAAAATAAATAAATAATTGAATGAATAGTGCTCAGCAATAAGGAACAAACTGTAACATGAATGAGCCGCAAATGCATCATGATGGGTGAAAAGAGCCATACAAAAAAGTATGTATATGGGATGATGCCATTCATATAAAATTCTAGAAAAGGCAAATTCACCTGTAATAACATCTGATCAGTGGGTGTTCGGGGAGAGAGAGAGAGACAGGTGCTGGGGTAGAAGGGATGGCAAAGAAGCAGAAGAAAACTTTGGGTGATGGATGTCTTCACCCTCCTGATTGTGGTGATGGTTTCACAGGTCTATATACATGTCACAACTTATCAAATTGTATACTTTAAATCTGCGCCGTTTATTGTATGTCAATAGTATTTCAATAAAGCTGTAAAAAAAACTTAAGAAAAAAACTCGATAAAAATTGGGCAAAAGATTTGAACAGAGAGTTCACTGAAGAGAATAGATGTATGACAAGTAATCACATGAAATACACATTAAATCCACGATAAAATGCCACTGCAGTATCTGTTATATAGGCCGAATTGTGACACCCCCAACCCCCATTTTGGGAGTTGGAGTCTTTAAAGAAGTGATTAAATTCAAATGAACTCTTTAAGGTGGACCCTAATCCAGTATGATTAGTGTCCTTATAAAAGAGGAGATTAGAACACAGACATACACAGAGAAAAGACCATGTGAGGACACAGGGAGAAGATGGCCATCTACAGGCAATGGAGAGAGGTCTCAGAAGAAACCAGATGTGCTGCTGACACTTTGACCTCGGACTTCCAGCCACCAGAACTGTCAGAAAATAAATTTCTGTTGTTGAAGCCACCCAGTCTGTAGTGTTTTGTTACGGCAGCCCAAGCAAGCGAATACTATACCAGTTAGAGTGAGTAAAATAAAAATAACTAAAAATGCCAGGTGCTGGTAAGGATTTGGAGCAACTGGAATGCTCATGCACTGCTAGTGGAAAAGAATTGGGTCGTTTCATATAAAATTTAACATCACTGATCATATCACGCAGCAATCCCATTTCTAAGTAAAGCACAAACTCATGTTCGCACAAGAAATGTTTATAGTGGCTGGTTTTGGTAATCACCCAAAACCAGAAATATCCCAAATGCCCATCAGCTGGTGAGTGGATGAACATCATACAATGATCCCATCACACCATGGAGTACTACTCAGAGAAGGAATGGAACGAATTTTTGACACACACAGCAATGTGAATGAATTTCAAAAGAAGCCGGACTCTGGTTACATCCTGTGTGCTCCCTTTATAGGATGTTATAGGAAAGGCAAAAATTATGGAGACGGAACACAGATCAGTGGGTACCAGGGACTAGGAGTGGGAGAGGAGATTGTCTTCAAAGGGGCCAGGGGAACTTCAAGCGGAGAGGGCAGCAGAACTGTTCTGTATCTTGATCGTGGTCAAAACTTACAGAAGTGTATGCTGAGAATTCTACCTTAATCAAAAGAAAAGGAAAACCAGAATAGGCTCTGAAGCTTCTCAGACCTGTTCCCATCCTGCCTTTTCACCTTCGAGGTGTGTGGCATTGGGCGAGTAACCCCCCTTCTCCGAGCCTCGCTTTCCTCCTCGGACGAACAGCAGGAGTGTCTGGAGTTGGATTACAAAGACAGCTCTGTAAGAGTGCACAGAATGCTTCTGCTTGGACTCATCTAGCACCTGGTGGGTGTTGGCAATAAGCTGGCTCACTGCCTTCCAGCACAAATGTTCTGAGATCTCATTTTATGAGAGAACAGATTGTATCAAAATAGCCTCTCAGCCTATTTTGGGAAGGGGGTGGGCAAGCCACTGTCTGGTTGGGGAATGACTGGCAGGGCAGGCTGACGCTGCCATCCCATGTAGGTGTGAGAACTCTGATGGCCAGCTCTCAAGTCCAGCCTAATTTTAGATGCAGGTGTCGCGCTCAGTAGCTTCTTTGGTCTTGAGTTGAGAGAAAGGTTCTTTTATTGTTATTGCTATTATTATTATCATAAAATACACAACATGGTTCTATTATTATTGTTATTATTGTAAAAGACACAACATAAAATTTGCCATCTTAACCATTCCTAAGTGCACAATTCAGTGGCATTAAGTACATTCACATTGCTGTGCAACCATCACCACCGTTCATCTCCAGAACTCGTCCATCTCCTCAAACTGAAACTCTATCCTCATCAAACACAAACTTCCCATTTCCCCTCCCCCAACCCTTGGCACCCACCATTCTACTTTCTTTCTCTAAGACTTTGACTATTATAGGGACTTCACATTACTGGGATCATACGGTAACTGCCCTTTTGTGACTGGACTATTTTACTCATCATAATGTCCTCAAGGTTCATCCATGTTGTAGCATGGGTCAGAATTTCCTTCCTTTTTAAGGGTAAATATTATTGCTTTATATGGATATACCACATTTTACTTATGCATTCATCCATTGATGAAAACATGGGTTGCTTCTACCTTTTGGCTATTTTGCAAAATGCTGCTGGAACATGGGTGTACAAATACCTCTTTGAGACCCTGCTTTCAGTTAAGAGGAAGATTGTTGTAGTAAAAAGGATGGGGTGGATGCAGAGCCACTGGGTGCCAGAGTCTAGTCCTACAGAGAAAGAGAACAGTAACCACATTCCGAGGGCTTTCTTTCTTGGTGCCACAACCTTTGATGAGCACTGTACATGCCTTATTTTCCTTGGTCATTGCAACAATCCAAGGTGGGTGTATGAATTTCCTGTGGCTATGGTAATAAATTATCATGAACTTGGTCACTTAAAACAAGAGGAATTAATTCTCTCACAGTTCTGGGGGCCAGATGTCTGAAATCTAGGTGTGGGCAGGGCTGTGCTCTCTCTGAAGGCTCTAGGGGAAGATCCTTCTTCGTCTCTTCCAGCTTCTGGTGGCTCCAAGCATTCCTTGATTTGTTGCTGCCATCACTCCAATCTCTGCCCCATCTTCACATGGCCTTCTCTCTCTGTCTCTTTCCCTTTCTTTTATAAGGACACTTGTCATTGGATTTATAGCCCACTCTAAATCAAGGATGATCTTATCTCAAGATCCTTACTGCAAAGACTCTTATTCCAAATATGATCACATTCACAGGTTCTGGGTAGACATTTATTGGGGGGGTGGGGGTGGTTACAATTCAACCCATTATGGTGGGAAACTGTTATTCCCACTGGACTGATGGGGAAACTGAGGCTCAGAGAGGGGAAGGAACTGACACAAGAGACTTCTGCTGTTCCAGCCCTAGAAACAGCCATTTCTCCAAGGAGCCCTGGTTCTTTTGTTGGAGAATGGTATTTAGAAACCAAAACCTGTGCATGAGGTGTGCTCATTGCTACTGGGATATCATTGCTTCTAGTTCCAGCTCAGCAGTTGATGACCAACCACCCTAGGGTTTCCCAGAATGTGGGCATTTCAGTGTTGAAACTGGGATAGTCTCAGGCAAACTGAGACAGTTAGTCTCCATGTCCAGAGGTCAGAGCTTTGAAATATGTGTATGAATATGACACACACATCCATACAGGCACACCTAAGAAATATTGCAGGTTCAGTTCCAGACCACAATGAAGTGAATATCACAATAAAGTGAGTCACATGAAATTTTTGATTTCCCAGTGTATATAAAAGTTACACTATACTGAGATCTATTAAGTGTGCAATAGCTTTATGTCTAAAAATTGTACATCTCAATTTAAAAATACATATTCGCCAAAAAACGCAAACCATCATCTAAGCCTTCAGTGAGCCATAATCCTTTTGCTGGTGGAGGGTCTTGCCTCGGAGTTGATGGCTGTTGACTGATCAGGTTGATGATTGCCAAAAGTTGGGGTGGCTATGGCAATTTCTTAAGACAACAATGAAGTTTGCCATACTTATTGACTCTTTCTTTCATGACCAATTTCTCTGTGGCATGTGATGCTTTTTGACAGCATTTTACCTACAGTAGAACTTCTTTCAGAATTGGAATCAATCCTCTCAAACCCTGCCACTGCTTTATCAACTAAGTTTATGTAACATTTTAAATCCTTTGTTGTCGTTTCAATAATCTTCACAGTATCCTCACCAGGAGTAGATTCCATCTCAAGAAACAACTTTCTCTGCTCATCCATAGGAAGCAATCCTCATTCATTAAAGTTCTATCATGGTATTGCAGTAATTCAGTAACACCTTCAGGCTCCACTTCTAATTCTAGTTCTCTTACTATTTCTGCCACACCTGCAGTTACTTCCTCCACTTGAGTCTTGAACCCCTCAAGTCATCTATGAGGGTTGGAATCAACTTCTTCCAAACTCCTGTTAACATTGATATTTTGACCTCTTCCTACAAATCACAAATGTTCTTAATGGCATCTAGAATGGTGGCGAGTCCTTTCTAGAAGATTTTAAATTTACTTTGCCCAGATCCATCAAAGGAATAACTATCTATGGTGGCCATAGCCTTACAAAATGTATTTTTTAACATAAGACCTGAAAGTCAAAATTACTCCTTGATCCATGGGTTGCAGAATGGATGTTGTGTTAGCAGCCATGAAAACAACATGAATCTCATTGTACATCTCCATCAGAGCTCATGGGTGACCAGGTGTATAGTCAATGAGCAGTAATATTTTGAGAGGGACCTTTTTCTTCTGAGCAGTAGGTCTCAACAGTGGGCTTAAAGTATCCAGTAAACCATGTTGTAAACAGGTGTGTTATCATCCAGGCTTTGTTGTTCCATTTATAGAGCACAGGCTGAATAGATTTAGCATGATTCTTAAGGACCCTAGGGTTTTCAGAATGGTAAATGAGCATTGGCTTCAACTTCAAGTCACCAGCTGCCTTAGCCTCTAATAAGAGTCAGACTGTGCTTTCAATCTTGGAAGTCAGGCATTGACTTCCGTTCTCTAGCTATGGGAAGTCCTAGATGGCATCTTCTTCCAATATAAGGATATTTGGTCTACACTGAAAATCTGCCGTGTAGTGTAGTCACCTTCGTTAATTATCTTGGCTAGATTTTCTGGATAACTTGTTGCTTCACCTTATACTGTTATGTTATGGAGATGGCTTCTTTCCTTAAACCTCATGAACCAACCTCTGCTTGCTTCAAACTTCTCTTCTGCAACTTCCTCACCTCTCTCAGCCTTCATAGGATTTAAGAAAGTCAGTGTCTTGTCCTGAATTAGGCTTTGGCTTAAGGGAATATTGTGGCTGGTTTGATCTACCCAGACCACTAAAATTTTCTCTGTATCAGCAATAAGGTTGTTTCGCTTTCTTGTCATTCATGTGTTCACTGGAGTAGCACTGTTAACTTCCTTCAAGAACTTTTCCTTTGCATTTACATCTTGGCTGTTTGGCACAAGAGGCTTAGCTTTTGGCCTGTCTCAGCTTTTGACATGTCTAAGCTTAGTCATTTCTAGCTTTTGAGTTCAGGCGAGAGACACGTGACTCTTCCTTTCACTTCAACACTTAGAGGCCCTTGTAGGGTTATTAACCGGCCTAATTTCAATATTGCTGTGTCTCAGAGAATAGGGAGGCTGAGGAGAGGGAGAGAGATGGGGGAACGGCCAGTCAATGGAGCAGTCAGAACGTACACAACATTTATCAATTAAGTTCGCCATCTTACATGGGCATGCAGTTCATGGCACCCAAAACAATTACAACAGTACCATCGGAGATCACTGATCCTAGATCACCATGAAAAATATAATAATAATGAAAAAGTTTGAAATATTACAAGAATTACCAAAATGTGACAGAGACGTGAAGTGAGCAAATGCTGTTGTTAAAATGGTGCCGATAAACTTGCTCTACACAAGGTTGCCACAGATCTTCAATTTGTAAAAAATATACCCAGCAGCACAGAGTATGTTGTAGTCTTCTCCAGTAGGGAGAAATCTGCAACGTCTTTTCTTTTAACCATTAAGTGATGCCTCTTCCTACTCTCCACCTAAGAAAGGGAAGGAGGAAGCAAAAGAATATTTATCAAGCAAACTACTGTACATGAGGTATTTGCATCTCTTACAGATGTTAGCCATAGGAGGCCACAGAGCTGGTGACAGGAACAGGGGCTCAGTGTCGGGTAAACTTATTAAAAATAAGCAGGTGACTTTACCTCTTGAAATTCAAGCATCTTGCCTCTACAATGGGCTATTTCAAGGATTAACTAAGAGCAGTGAGGATGTGGTCTCATCTTGAGGCTTGACTGGGGAAGAGTCTGCTTTCCAAGCTCACATGGTTGTTGGCAGAGTTTTAATTCTTGTGGCCTGTTGAACTGAGGACTCAGTTTTTCACGGGCTGTTGACAGGAAGTTGCCCTCAATTTCTTGCCATGGGGGCTTCTTCAACCCGGCAAATTTATCAAAGCCAGCAAGAAATATCTTTCCTGTTAGGAAAATGGAAGTCACAGTTGTTGTTTTTTTCTAAATTGAGGTGAAATTCACATAACATAAAACTAAGCTTTTTAAAGTGAGCAATTCAGTGGCACTTAGTACATTCATAATGTTGTATAACTATCACTTCTATTTAGTTGCAAGACATTTTCATCACCCCATCAGGAAACCCCATGCCCAGTAGCAGTCATTCCTCATACCCGCTTCTGCAGCTCTGGGCAACCACCAATCTGTTTTCTGTATCGATGGTAGACATTTCATACAAATGGAATCAGAGAGTACGTGACCTTTCGTGTCTGGCTTCCTTCACTTAGCATAATTTTTTATAATGGTTTTGAGCTTCATCCACTTTGTAACATATATTGAAACTTTATTCCTTTTTATGGCTGCATAATATTCCACATGTTGTTTCTCACTCATCAATTGATGGACATTTGGGTTGTTTCCACCCTTTGGCTATTGTAGATAGTGCTGTTCTAAACATTTGTTTGAATACCTGTTTTCGTATCTTTGGGTTATATACCTTAGAGTGGAATTTCTGGGTCATATATTTTTTACAACCTAATCTTGGAAGTGACATTTCATCCCTTCTCATCCCCATTTCGAGTGTACCATTTAATTAGTTTTGCAAAATGAATACACCCACATAATCACCGCCATAATTAAGATATGGAACATTTTCATCACCTACAAAGTTTTCTTCTGTATTCTTTTGGATATATGCCAAGAAGCGGAATTTCTGGATCATATGGTAATTCTATATTTAATTTTTTGAGGAATCACATTCAATCAGTTGTTGACTTATGTTCATTCAAAGCAAATTCCAAGTACCCTACAATCAAGGGTAGGGATTATACAAAGCTGCGGGCACCAGGTGCAGGGACCCACAGAAGCTACCCACTATTTCTCGTAAGCAAATCCAGACCACAGTTGCAGCCAGAAATTTCTATTAAGCACTCGAAATATGCCAAGCACCTAAGCAGGTATTTTCTAAACAGTATGTCTTTGAAGTGGGTTGTTACACTCTAAGGGAAAAAATTTAGGCTCAGTGGCCAAGTGACTCGACATCAATCACACAGAGCCGACAGTGGGGCAGAATTGAAATCCATACCTATCTCATTCCAAGAGATAGGCTTCTTCCTTTACACTTCACTTCTCTGGTTTTCTTTAAGGAAGCATAAGATACACACGTGGGAAGAGTTTGGCAGAGTCTCTGATGCTGAGCAGGTGTTTAGCAAAGGTAAGACCATCATCCAAAGGTTACCACAGACGTGGGCGGTTATAACTGTGTTTGTTTTGCACTTTCTGATTGGTACCTGCCTGGAGGCATCTGGGAAAAGTCATAGCTTAATCAGTGGAGGATACAAGCATCTGAGCTCATAGAAGCCAGCTGAGAGGTCAAAGTGAAGGCACCAAGACAGGATGTTGGCAAGCCTGAGAGTGAGTTCTGAGGGTGAGTGCTTCTCACCTGCTGCATGATCCCGGGCAAATTCCTCCTTATTAAATGAAAATGTTGGACCAGGTCAAGGGTAGGTAAACTACAGTGCATAGGCCAAATCCGGCCCACTGCCTGTGTTTGTCAATAAACTTTTATTGGCACAGAGCCATGCTCATTTGCTTACACATCGTTATGGCCCCTCTCAAGCTATAACAGCAGAGTGGAGTCATTTCAACAGAGACTGGCCTGTGCAGCTGAAAATATTGACTGTCTAGCCTTTTGAAGGAAAAGTTTGCCAGCCCTGGACTGGAAGATTTTTAAGACTCTAACTCTAAAAATCTGATAATTAATGGAAGAAATGAACAGTACAATTAACTAGGTAAAACCAAGGCAGTCGTATCAAACTCTGTGCCACCCCACAAATGGGCATCTCACCATCCCTCAAGTATACACGTTTCCTCATAAAAACCTACCATACTTAGGTATCTTAGGTCAGGCTGCTATAACAAATTACCACAGACTGGGCTCCTTAAACAACATTTATTTCTCACAGTTCTGGAAGCTGGGAAGTCCAAGATCAAGTTGTCAGCGGATCCAGTGTCTAGTGAGGGCTCTCTTCCTGGTTTGCGAATAGCTGTCTTCTCCTCATATCTTCACATGGCAGAGAGCAGAGAGAGATCCACCCACCATGTCCTCTGCCTACCTCTTGTTTGTAGAAAAACCTTAGCCTCCTAGGCCTTCCCCAAGTTCCAAAGAATAAATTTAGAGAAGTGAGAAAGTGCAGAAGCAAAGAAAAACAGTCAAGCAAGACAAAATAATAATAGTTTAGCCATTAAACGAAATCAAAGACATTTAGTTCCTCCTCAAGGGCTATAGATAATATTCTCAGCCATGTTCTTGAGCTATTTTGCAGATACTGAAAACCCACTTCAGGTGGAAGAAGTTAACTCTATGTTGACCACAAACACATAGACCCCAGACCCGTTGGAACCAGAAGGTTGATGATGTTGACTCCTGATTACCTCACCACCAGCCAATCAGAAGAATGAACTGATCATGTACCTTGCAAGCCTCTCCCTCATCCTGTCCTTAAAAACCTTTCCCTGAAAGCCATCAGGGAGTTCAGGTCTTTTGAGCGTTAGTTGCCTGGACTCCTCGTTTGGTGCCTGCAATAATTGCTGTACTTTCCTTTAACACAACCTGTTGTCGGTAGGTTGACTTTACTGTGTGCTGGTGAGCATACTTAAGCTTGGTTTGGTAACAAAACTGTCACACAAATGAAGAGAATGATGAACATGAGATGCAAGTTCATGGCTGGGAACATGACTGGATGGGGTGCCGAGATGCAAGATCATGGCTGGGAACATGACTGGGTGAGGTGCAGGGAACTTTCAAGTATTGGAAATGTTCTATTTTTTAAGCTAGTTCAGGGTTGCCTGATTTTGTACAACCCTAGAGTTAAGAATGGATTTTACATTTGTTTAATGATTGGGGGGAAAAGAGATGACAATTGTGTCATGAGATGTGAAAATTATATGAAATTCGAATCACGTGTGTCCAGAAATAAAGTCTCGTGTGTGTGTGTGTGTGTATGTGTATTCATTATTTATTTATTTATTTATTTATTTAACATCTTTATTGGAGTATAATTGCTTTACTATGGTGTCTTAGTTTCTGCTGTATAACAAAGTGAATCAGCTATACATATATATATATCCCCATATCTCCTCCTTGCGTCTCCCTCCCACCCTCCCTATCCCACCCCTCTAGGTGGTCACAAAGCACTGAGCTGCTCTCCCTGTGCTATGTGGCTGCTTCCCACTAGCTATTTATTTTTGGTAGTATATATAAGTCCATGCCACTCTCACACTTTGTCCCAGCTTACCCTTCCCCCTCGTGTCCTCAAGTCCATTCTCTACATCTGCATCTTTATTCCTGTCCTGCCCCTAGGTTCTTCAGAACCATTTTTATTTTTAGATTCCATATATATGTGTTAGCATACGGTATTTGTTTTTCTCTTTCTGACTTACTTCACTCTGTATGACAGACTCTAAGTCCATCCACCTCACTACAAATAACTCAATTTCGTTTCTTTATATGGCTGAGTAATATTCCACCGTATATATGTGCCACATCTTCTTTATCCATTCATCTGTCGATGGACACTTAGGTTGCTTCCATGCAGAAATAAAGTCTTATCAGCACACATTCATGCCCATCTGTTTATGTATTGTTTATGGCTGCTTTCAAGCAACAATGATAGAGCTGAATAGTTGAGCCATAGACCATCTAACCTGCAAAGCTGAAAATATTTACCATCTGGGCTTTAATAGAAAAAGTGTCTATTTTGTTACTTCTCATGGCTTATATCTAAATTTGTTATATCTTATGTCTAATATTGAGCCTCTCCAAACTATGCAATTCTTAGAACATGCCACGCTGTCTCTCACCCCAGAGCATTTGCATGTGCCATCCTCAAGGGGAGAATCCTTCTTTGCTTATTCTAGCTTCTGGTGGCTCCAGGCATTCCTCAGCTGGGGCTGCCTCACTCCAATCCCTGTCTCTATTCACCACGTAGCCTTCTCCTCTGTGTCTATGTCTTCTCCTCTTCTGTCTTTTATAAAGACACTTGTCATTGGATTTAGGGCCCATCCGGGTAATCCAGGATGATCTCATCCTGAGATCCTTAACTTAATTACATCTGCAAAGACTCTTTTGCCAACTAAGGTCACATTCACATGCCGGCAGTTAGAGCATGAATATGTTTTTGGCAGCCCCCATTCAACTCACTAGGCTTGGCTACATTAAAATCTATTGATCTGGGACTTCCCTGGTGGTGCAGTGGATAAGACTCCGTGTTCCCAATGCAGGGAGCCCAGGTTCGATCCCTGGTCAGGGAACTAGATCCCTCATGCATGCCGCAACTAAGAGTTTGCATGCCACAACTAAGGAGCCCGTCTGCCGCAGCTAAGACCTGGCACAACCAAATCAAATCAAATCAAATCTATTGATCTGTCTTGCGCTCTGAATACATCTCCTGTGATGATTGTAACATCGATCATTTGGAAAATATTGGTTCCCTGGGTTATGCAGAAGTTGTCACATTTTATTGTTCAACATCAGAAAGCTACATTTGTTAATATCACCACCATTCTGTCTCATAAGAAAAGCCTTTTAAAAGTGTCAGAGGGCTTCCCTGGTGGCGCAGTGGTTAAGAATCCGCACGCCAATGCAGGGGACACGGATTCGAGCCCTGGTCCAGGAAGATCCCACGTGCCGCGGAGCAGCTAAGCCACAGCTACTGAAGCCCGTGCGCCTAGAGCCCATGCTCCGCAGCAAGAGAAGCCACTGTAATGAGAAGCCCGTGCACCGCAATGAAGAGTAGCCCTCGCTCGCCGCAACTAGAGAAAGCCCACGCACAGCAATGAAGACCCAATGCAGCCAAAAATAAATAACTAAAAAATTTTTAAAAGTGTCAGAAAGTGGTCAGACAGTGGCAGACATGGGATTTCCAAAATGTTGATTTTACCTTGAAAGCTTAAATCTTATGTTGGCAACAGAACTGTGTTGTTTTCCTTGAAGTAACAGGCTCCTTTTGTTTGTTTTTGAGAAAACGTCTGCCAAACAGCCAAGTCTGAATCATAGTTTGTCAGCTATTTCAGATAAAAATGCTGTTCCCTGAAAAAAGATGCCAGCTGGACTCGAAAATTTGTTCTAGTGCTTTTTTTTAGAGATGACCGTTGAACCTAACGCTCATTAGGAGGACTTTATGTGTATTTCCCATTTTGTTACACAAAATATTAAAGAGACATGGACTCACCTATTGTGGGGTAAATTGTGTCCCCCTAAAAGACGTACTGAAGTCCTAACCTTCAGTATCTAAAAATATGACCTTATCTAGAAATAGGTTCATGGCAGATGTCATTGAGTTAAAATGAGGCCACCAGGCTGGGCCCTAATCCAGTAAGACTGGTGTCCTTATAGGAAGAGGAAAAGTTGAACTCAGACATAAAGAGGAAAAGGCCATGTAACAGTGGAACCAGAAATTGGAGTGATGC
The DNA here is from genome assembly GCF_003031525.2 of Neophocaena asiaeorientalis asiaeorientalis. Classification (NCBI taxonomy): domain Eukaryota; kingdom Metazoa; phylum Chordata; class Mammalia; order Artiodactyla; family Phocoenidae; genus Neophocaena; species Neophocaena asiaeorientalis. The sequence continues at coordinate 1,531,379 of NW_020175432.1, forward strand.
ATCTACAAGCTGATTATCGTCGCCAAGGATTGACAGCCACCACCAGATGCTGGAAAAGGCAAGGAAGGATCCTCCCCTAGAGCCTTGGGAGGAAGTATGGCCCTGTTAATGCCTCGATTTTGAACTTCCGTCCTCCAGAACCCCGAGGGAATAAATCTGTGTTGTTCTAAGCCCCCCAGTTTATGGTGCTTTGTCATGGCAGCCCCAAGACTCTTTCCACCACCCAAATATCCTGAGTAGAGACTGATACATGCGTACAATGGAATACTGCCCAGCGATGAAAAAGAGAGAGCTTTTGATACGTGACAATATGTACGACTCTGAAAGGCATTATGCCGAGTGAAAAGAAGCCTCAGAAAGTTACCTACCGTATGATTCCATTCATGTGACATTGTCCAGAAGAAGAACTTACCTTGACAGAGAAACGGGGAGGTACCAGGCGTTGGGGAGGGATGTCCAATGGGACAGCCTAAGGATGTTTTGAGGGCTGATGAAGCTCTTCGGGTCAGCATCCTGATTGTGGCGGCGGTTACACGAATTGCGCATGCGCTAAAATCTGCTACCCCCACCCACCCACCCACCCACCAAAAAGAAGAGTCAATTTTATCGTATGTGAATTATAAAATAACATGAGAAAGTGAACGAGGAGGAAAAACATACTCAAGGGTTAAAATTTTTAAAAATTAGTAATTTTTACTGTTTCACCAAGCTTCAGTAATAACATCAAGAGACACTGGCTCCCCCACCCCACCCCGCTTTTTTGCTTTTTCTGCGCATGCGCTGTGGTGAGCAGCCGCGACTTCCTGTACACTTGGCGCTGCTGTCTTGATTCCTGCTAAGGCACCAGCAGGTTGCTAGTGTACCGTCAGGGCAGATGCCAACCCAGAGAAGAAGGCAAATGACGTAGTATTAATGTCATGGTCAGGGGTCTGACCTTGTAGATCCTGGAAAGGATTTCGGGGACCACATAGGTGCACTGAGCACATTTGGAGAAGCGGTTTCTAGCACATGGGACGCACGATGACCTTCCTATTTTGCAGGTGAGGAACTAACATTCAGAGAGGTGAATTCGCTTATCCGAGAAGGACAGGAAGAGGCTTAAAAACTGGACTGCCAGACACAGAGCAGGTGCATCTGTCCAGGGAGCTGAACCGTCCAGCACTTGCAAAACTCAGGAGGCATCGAATAACTTAGGATATCTAAATTATATTGAATATATAATTTTATATTTAATATCATTAGTATAACAGTATACTATGATATAGTATAAGTAAATTAATATATTATATGTAACTTGATTTCATACGTATATAAAATAGCACATAGTACGTTAATGTACTATATGTCATTTAATTTACTATGTACTGTAACAGCATATAGTAAATTAATATACTACATATAATTTGATTTATTATGTACTATAATAGCATATGATAAATTAATATAGTATCAATATATGTCATTTAATTTACTATGTGCTATCATATAGCATACAAAAATATGTGATTTAATTTACTATAGCATAACATATAGTAATTTACATTAATTTAATGTGCTATATATAATTTACTATACTATATACATTGTCGTATATAATATGCTATATAGAGAGAACAATACATACATATATTTCTAAAAATAATGTAAACTCACTACAGAACATTTGGAGAAAGAAAAATAATCCCCATTTCCAGCTGTGGGTTGTGTTTTGGTTTATTTCTTGTCATTTTTCCCCCTTGTACTTCTAGCTGTTTTTTTTTTTAACATAATATCCTCCAAATCCTACCTCCACTTCTGGACCTGGCTCTTTTCACCTAATATGTTATCCTAAGACGTTGTCCACGATGCTACACAGTGGCACTGTCCAATTTGGTAGCTGGTAGCCATTTAAATTTAAATGGATGACACTTGCATAAAATTGACAATTCCCTTTCTCAGTGGAACTAACCCTGTTTCAAGCACTCAGTCGTCAGGTGTGGTTGGTGGCTGCCTGTATTGGGCAGCACAGAGAACATTTCCATCATCATGGAAAGTTCTATGGGGGCAGCACTGCTCCAGCTTTCTAACCAGCATTTTAAAACAAAGGTGATCTCTGTGATACATGCATGTGATAAAATATGCAAAGACTCCAAAACATGAGCAGTGTTCCCAAGTCTCCTCCCCATCCCCAACTTCTGTCTCCCTCCCCCAGACACCACCATGCCCCCTTGCTCTCCCCACTTTAAAAATATTCTTTCCCGGGCTTCCCTGGTGGCGCAGTGGTTGAGAGCCTGCCTGCCAGTGCAGGGGAGGCGGGTTTGAGCCCCGGTCTGGGAGGATCCCACATGCCGCGGACCCACAGGCGGGGGAGGAGGGGGGCGCGGGAGCCACAACTACTGAGCCTACGCGTCTGGAGCCTGTGCTCCACAACAAGAGAGGCCGCGATAGTGAGAGGCCCGCACACCGCGATGAAGAGTGGCCCCCGCTTGCTACAACTAGAGAAAGCCCTCGCACAGAAACGAAGACCCAACACAGCCATAAATAAATAAATTTTAAAATAATTTTACTGTTTCACCAAGCTTCAGTAATAACATCAAGAGACACTGGCTCCCCCACCCCACCCCGCTTTTTTGCTTTTTCTGCGCATGCGCTGTGGTGAGCAGCCGCGACTTCCTGTACACTTGGCGCTGCTGTCTTGATTCCTGCTAAGGCACCAGCAGGTTGCTAGTGTACCGTCAGGGCAGATGCCAACCCAGAGAAGAAGGCAAATGACGTAGTATTAATGTCATGGTCAGGGGTCTGACCTTGTAGATCCTGGAAAGGATTTCGGGGACCACATAGGTGCACTGAGCACATTTGGAGAAGCGGTTTCTAGCACATGGGACGCACGATGACCTTCCTATTTTGCAGGTGAGGAACTAACATTCAGAGAGGTGAATTCGCTTATCCGAGAAGGACAGGAAGAGGCTTAAAAACTGGACTGCCAGACACAGAGCAGGTGCATCTGTCCAGGGAGCTGAACCGTCCAGCACTTGCAAAACTCAGGAGGCATCGAATAACTTAGGATATCTAAATTATATTGAATATATAATTTTATATTTAATATCATTAGTATAACAGTATACTATGATATAGTATAAGTAAATTAATATATTATATGTAACTTGATTTCATACGTATATAAAATAGCACATAGTACGTTAATGTACTATATGTCATTTAATTTACTATGTACTGTAACAGCATATAGTAAATTAATATACTACATATAATTTGATTTATTATGTACTATAATAGCATATGATAAATTAATATAGTATCAATATATGTCATTTAATTTACTATGTGCTATCATATAGCATACAAAAATATGTGATTTAATTTACTATAGCATAACATATAGTAATTTACATTAATTTAATGTGCTATATATAATTTACTATACTATATACATTGTCGTATATAATATGCTATATAGAGAGAACAATACATACATATATTTCTAAAAATAATGTAAACTCACTACAGAACATTTGGAGAAAGAAAAATAATCCCCATTTCCAGCTGTGGGTTGTGTTTTGGTTTATTTCTTGTCATTTTTCCCCCTTGTACTTCTAGCTGTTTTTTTTTTTAACATAATATCCTCCAAATCCTACCTCCACTTCTGGACCTGGCTCTTTTCACCTAATATGTTATCCTAAGACGTTGTCCACGATGCTACACAGTGGCACTGTCCAATTTGGTAGCTGGTAGCCATTTAAATTTAAATGGATGACACTTGCATAAAATTGACAATTCCCTTTCTCAGTGGAACTAACCCTGTTTCAAGCACTCAGTCGTCAGGTGTGGTTGGTGGCTGCCTGTATTGGGCAGCACAGAGAACATTTCCATCATCATGGAAAGTTCTATGGGGGCAGCACTGCTCCAGCTTTCTAACCAGCATTTTAAAACAAAGGTGATCTCTGTGATACATGCATGTGATAAAATATGCAAAGACTCCAAAACATGAGCAGTGTTCCCAAGTCTCCTCCCCATCCCCAACTTCTGTCTCCCTCCCCCAGACACCACCATGCCCCCTTGCTCTCCCCACTTTAAAAATATTCTTTCCCGGGCTTCCCTGGTGGCGCAGTGGTTGAGAGCCTGCCTGCCAGTGCAGGGGAGGCGGGTTTGAGCCCCGGTCTGGGAGGATCCCACATGCCGCGGAGCAACTGGGCCCGCGAGCCACAACTACTGAGCCTACGCGTCTGGAGCCTGTGCTCCACAACAAGAGAGGCCACGATAGTGAGAGGCCCGCACACCGCGATGAAGAGTGGCCCCCGCTTGCTACAACTAGAGAAAGCCCTCGCACAGAAACGAAGACCCAACACAGCCATAAATAAATAAATTTTAAAAATTCTTTCCCTATGTGAGCATGTATACATATATGTGTCCTCATCTTCTCTTTTTAAAATACCTGCTGTTTTGCATCTTGTTTTTTCCACTATGTACATTGGAAATTGTTCCTTATTAGAACCACAGAGCTCCATCTGAAAGCTCTAGGGGAGGATGCTTCCTTGCCTCTTCCTGCTTTGGGGGCCTCCAGGTGTTCCTTGGCTTGTGGCCACATCACTCCAATCTCTGCCTCTGTCTTCACATGGCCTTCTTCTCTTTCTTCCTCCCCAATCCCACTCTGCCTTTCTCTGATAAGAACACTTATTGGATTTAGAGCCCATCCTAATATCCGGGATGATCTCTTCTGAAGATTCTTAAGTTAGTTACACCTGCAAAGACCCTTTTACCAGTTAAGGTCACAGTCACAGTTTCCAGGGGTGAGGACATGGACATACACTTTGGGAGGGCCACCATTCAGCCCTCTACCATGGGTCTGTGGGACATACAGCAGTGATGAGGTCAAGGAGACAAATTGGGTCTTCTTTTAAGAAGACTGGATTTTATTCTAAATGTCAGGGGAAGAGATTAGCCACCAGCTGGCTGAGAAGCGGAAAACAGACCTCAGGGGGTCAAGGTGGAGATGCGGAGATGAGTTGAGAGGTGATGGTGGAGCTTGGACTGGGTGGATAGCTCCTGAGGTGACAGACTTGGGGTGACGGAGAGGAACTGAGAATGACTCTGAGTTTGGGGCCTGAACAACTGGGTGTATGGGTGACTGTTAATGAGATGCAGAAGGCTGGGAGACAATCAGATGGGCCAGGAGGGGCGTGTTGGTCATCACCATGCTTTAGCAGAGTCTCAGAGAGGGAAGAGCTTGACCAAAGTCACAGTACTAACTAAATTAACCCCCATGCCTGTCTCCTCCAAACCCATGTATGGTGGGTTGAATTGTGTCCCCTCAAAAAGATATTTGATTCAAGTCCTAATCCCTGGCACTTGTGACTATGACCTTATTTGGAAATAGGGTCTTTGCAGATGTTAATCAAGTTAAGAAGAGGGCATAATTGAATTAGGGTGGATGGTGTCCTTATAAGAAAAGGGAAATTTGGACACAGACACATAGGAAGAACATCATGTGACAATGAGGCAGAGGTTGGGTGATGCAGCCATGAGCCAAAGAATGCCTGGAGCCCCCAGGAGCTGGAAGAGAAAAGGAAGGATCCTCCCCTAGAGCCTTCAGAAGGAGCTCGGTCCTGCTGACACCTTGATCTCAACTTCTGGCCTCTAGAATTGTAAAAGAATACATTTCTGCTGTTTTAAGCCATCTTGTTTATTATAACATCCCCGGGAATCCGATGCACCTGACTGGCTCCACCATGATGTGACCTGGTATGCAGCAAGCTCTGTCTCAATCTGCTCATGCTGTTATAACAAAATACAACAGGCTGATATGATTTCAATATTCTTAAATTTTCTGAGGCTTGATTTGTGACCCAAGATATGATCTAGCCTGGTTGAGAAGAAAGTGTATTATGCCACTTTCGGGTGGAATGTTTTATAAATATAAATTAAATTTATCTGGTCATTGTGTCATTTAAAGCTTGTGTTTCCTTATTTATTTTCTGTTTGGATGATCTGTCCATTGGTGTAAGTGGGGTGTTAACGACCCCTACTATTATCGTGTAACTGTCAAGTTCCCCTTTCATGGTTGTTAGCATTTATCTTATGTATTGAGGTGCTCCTATGTTGGGTGCATAAACATTTATAATTGTTATATCTTCTTCCTGGATTGATCCCTTGATGATTATGTAGTGTCCTTCTTTATCTCTTGTAACAGTCTTTATTTAAATTTTTTTTTAACATTTATTGGAGTATAATTGCTTTACAATGGTGTGTTAGTTTTTGCTTTATAACAAAGTGAATCAGCTATACATATACATGTATCCCCATATCTCCTCCCTCTTGCGTCTCCCTCCCATCCTCCCACCCCTCTAGGTGGTCACAAAGCACCGAGCTGATCTCCCTGCGCTATGTGGCTGCTTCCCACTAGCTATCTATTTTACATTTGGTAGTATATATATGACCATGCCACTCTCTCACTTCATCCCAGCTTACCCTTCCCCCTCCCTGTGTCCTCAAGTCCTTTCTCTACGTCTGTGACCGTCTTTATTTTAAAGTCTATTTTATCTGATATGAGTATTGCTACTCCAGCTTTCTTTTGATTTCCATTTGCACGGAATATCTTTTTCCATCCCTTCACTTTCAGTCTTTATGTGTCCCTAGGTCTGAAGTGGGTCTTTTGTAGACAGCATATATAAGGGTCTTTTTCTGGTATCCATTCAGCACGTCTGTGTCTTTTGGTTGGGGCATTTAATCCATTTACATTCAAGGTTATTATCAATATGTATGTTCCTATTACCACTTTCTTAATTGTTTTGGGTTTGTTTTTGTGGGTCTTTTTCTTCTCTTGTGTTTCCCGCCTAGAGAAGTTTCTTTAGCATTTGTTGTAAAGCTGGTTTTGTGGTGCTGAATTCTCTTAGCTTTTTCTTGTCTGAAAAGATTTTGATTTCTCTGTCGAATCTGAATGAGATCCTTGCTGGGTAGAGTAATCTTGGTTGTAGGTTTTTCTCTTTCAACACTTTAAGTATATCCTGCCACTCCCTTCTGGCCTGCAGAGTTTCTGCTGAAAAATCATCTGATAACCTTATGGGGGATTCCTTTGTATGTTATTTTTTGTTTTTCCCTTGCTGCTTTTAATAGTTTTTTCTTTGAATTTAATTTTCGTTAGTTTGATTAATATATGTCTTGGTGTGTTTCTCCTGGGGTTTATCCTGTATGGGACTCTCTGTGCTTCCTGGACTTGGGTGACTATTTCCTTTCCCATGTTAGGGAAGTTTTCCACTATAATCTCTTCAAATATTTTCTCAGACCGTTTCTTTTTCTCTTCTTCTTCTGGGACCCCTATAATTTGAATGTTGGTGCATTTAGTGTTTTCCCAGATGTCTCTGAGATTGTCTTCAATTCTTTTCATTCTTTTCTCTTTATTCTGCTCCTCAGCATTTATTTCCACCATTTTGTCTTCCACCTCACTTATTCATTCTTCTGCCTCAGTTATTCTGTTATTGATTTCTTCTAGTGTTTTTCATTTCAGTTATTGTGTTGTTCATCTCTATGTGTTCTTTGGTTCTTCTAGATCTTTGTTAAACATTTCTTGTATTTTCTCAAGCTGTGCCTCCATTCTATTTCCAAGATTCTGGATCATCACTCTGAATTCTTTTTCAGGTAGATTGCCTATTTCCTCTTCATTTATCTGGTCTGGTAGGTTTTTACCTTGCTCCTTCATCTGTGACATATTTTTTTGCTGTTTCATTTTTTTTTCTTTGATGGGTGGGATTGTGTTCCTATCTTACTGGTTGTTTAGCCTGAGGCTTCCAACACTGGAGTTTGTAGGCTGTTGTGTAGAGCTGGGTCTTGGTGCCAAGATGAGGATCTCCAGGAGACCTCACTCCGATGAATACTCCCTGGGGTCTGAGGTTCTCTATTAGTCCAGTGGTTTGGACTCAGAGCTCCCACTGCAGGAGCTTTGGCCCGAACCCCCGGCTCATGAACCAAGTTCCCACAAGCCATGTAGGTTGGCAAAAAAAATAAATAAAAAAATAAAAAGGAGAACAATAACAAAGTAAAAATTAAATTAGACTAGGAAACTAACAGATATGTTAGAAAGAATATAAGAATTAAAAAATAGCTGAAACAACAACTGGAAGGTAAAATAGAGCCGCAATAGTAAAAAAGAGGAGACAAAAAAAAAAAGGGTGGAAAAGGCCTTGGCTGTGGAGGGTGGGGCCTAAGCAGGGGCGGGGTTTGGGCGGTGGGCAGGGCCTATGCTTAGGACCCACAGGGCTGGAAAAGGCCCTTGGGGGTGTGTATGGCGGGCTTAGGCTCAATGGAACAGAAGGGGCCCAGGCCGAGCCTCTGGCCTCAGAGGGTGGGGCATGCCGCCTGGGAGCGCCACAGGCTTCCAAAGCTGAGTGAGCAGGGCAACGGGCCCCACTCCTCTACCGCGGTCCTGGAGGGCCCCTCCCGCCTGCCTCTCCTGTTCTCCCCCACCTCCCTCTTATGCCCCCAGGACCAACGCAGCCTGGAAGGGGCCTCTGAGGGCGTAGGACCCGGCCCGAGAGCTGGGCAGACTTCCCCTGCCAATTGGGCAGGAGAAACACTCCGCACACTACCCGCTGATCCGAGCCTCTGAGGGTCCCTCCAGGAGTGGGACCACCCCTCGCCCTCAGCGGGCGCCGGTCCTGTCCTCCACGTTTTCTCCCCCCTCTCTCCCCACACGTCCTATGGATTCGCTTGGGGGGGTCCTCCCGTCTCCTTGGGCATTGAGGTCCCCCACCAGGGCCTGCAGGCACCCTAGTTGTGGGGAGACTGGAACTCCACGTCTTCCCACGCTGCCGTCTTGACTCCGCCCCTCAATATTTTTTTCTATTTAAATCTATTTTTTTAATTGAGGTAAACTTCACATATCAAAATTCATCATTTTGACACGTACAATTTTGTGCATAAAGTATCCATACATTCACAATGTTGTGCAACCATCACCTCTGTCTCGTTACAGAACATCTCCATCACCCCCAAAGGGAAACCCCCTGCCCATTATCAGTCATTCTCCATCCCCTCTCCCCCAGCTCCGCTAATCTCGTTTCTGTCTCTGTGGATTTGCCTGTTCCAGACATTTTATATAAACTGACTAGTATACTCTGTGACCCTTTGTGTCTGGCTTCTTTCACTCAGTGTAATGCTTCTGGGGTTCATCCACTTTGTATCATGGATCAGTGCTTCGTTCCTGTCTATGGCTGAATAATATTCTGTTGTATGAATTTACCATATTTCGTTTATTCACCAGTTGATGGACATTTGGGTTGTTTTCACCTTTTGGCTATTGTGACTAGTGCTGCTACGAATAAGTGTGTACAAGGATTTGTTTGAACATCTGTTTCAATTCTGTTGGGTATATACCTAGGAGTGGAATTGCCAGATCTTATGGTAATTCTGTGTTTAACTTTTTTAAAAATAATATTTATTTATTTATTTGGTTGCACCAGGTCTTAGTTGTGGCAGGCTGTATCCTTAGTTGCGGCATGTGGGATCTAGTTCCCTGACCAGGGATGGAACCCAGGCTCCCTGCATTGGGAGCACGGAGTCATCCACTGCACCACCAGGGAAGTCCTATGTATTTAACTTTTTAATGAATTCAAGCTGTTCTCCACAGCGGCTACATCATTTTACATTGTCGCTAAGCAGAGCTCATGAGGGCTCCAATTTTCCCACATCCTCACTAACACTTGTTATTTTCTTTCTTTTTTTTTTTTTTTTCGATACGCGGGCCTCTCACTGCTGTGGCCTCTCCTGCCCCGGAGCACAGGCTCCGGACGCGCAGGCCCAGCGGCCATGGCTCACGGGCCCAGCCGCTCCGCGGCATGCGGGATCTTCCCGGACCGGGACAAGAACCTGTGTCCCCTGCATCGGCAGGCGGACTCTCAACCACTGCGCCACCAGGGAAGCCCATTTTCTACTTTTTGATGATATCTGTCCCAGTGGGTGTGAGGTGGTATCTCATTGTGGTTTTGATTTGCAAATAAAAAATATTTTAAAGTAATTTTTAAAAAATGAAAATCAATGCAAACAAAAATCCATGATAACCAAAATATCAAAATCTTAGTAAAAACAGGATCCTGCATTTGTATACTCATCTCACTCACCTCACTGTATTTTTTTTTTTGGCCGTGCTCCTCAGCTTGTGGGATCTTAATTCCCTGACCAGGATCAAACCTGGGCGCAGGGCAGTGAAAGCGCCAAGTCTTAACCACTGGACCGCCAGGGAATTCCCACTTTACTGTATTTTAAATTGTGATATTTAATTGATGTGGATTTTTCTTCATTGATTTTGATTTTTAAAAAATATTGCATTGAAATATTATTTATCCTTCTACGACAATAAAAAAACATTATTTATCTCTACTGCTGTGTTGTTTTGGCGTCCCCCCCCCCCC
>NW_020175432.1:1541790-1652518 GCF_003031525.2 Neophocaena asiaeorientalis asiaeorientalis
CTGCATCCCCCTCCTTCTCCGCACGGGGTTCAAGCTCACGAGCCAGGCCCAGCTATGGCCTCCAGGGGGCGCTGCTTCCCCACTCATGCTCACTCCCGGAACCACCTTCCAGGCTAAGAGCTTGATTCAGGTTATTAACATCTAGCCAAGATTCTTCTTCTGTAAGGTGGGAATGATAACATTAGGCTTACGGGATGGCAGAGGAGGTTTGGAAATCTGACTAGGGCTCAGGCCCTACTCAATACATAATGATAATCACGACTCTTTCCTAAGAGCAAGACGTAAGAATATTTTACAGTTTTACTACAGAGAATTGGAAACACAAAAGTAGGCAGAGTGGTAAAATGAGCCTTCAGCCCCAGCCCTGACCACCATTACCCCCGGCCAACCGCACTCCATCCACCTCACCTTCTAAGATTATTATTTCAAAGCAAATCCCAGTCATTCTATAAATCTTATCATTCTGTAAATATTTTGTTCTGAGTCCCTAAAAGATAAAGACTTGGAAAAAAAAAAAAACCTAACCACAATACCATTATCATGCTTTAAAAACTTTGTCAAGAATTCTTTAATACCCACAGATTCCAATGTAGCCAACAAATGGGGTTTGCCTCTCAGCTCTGTCATTTCCTTTCCAAGAGAACTTGGGCAAATTCTTGAATTTCTCTGAAGTTTATTTTCCTCATCAGGAAACCAGGGTAGCAAACTGAAGTCCCCAGGTCCCTGGGAATATTGGAGACAGTATGTGTATTAGCACCTGCAACTTCAGAGTCTCTCGAAATATAATAATATGACTATGCGCAGATGTAGAAAACAAATTTATGGTTACCGGGGGTGGGGGGGGGAAGAGGTTTGGGGGAGGGATAAATTGGGAGATTGGGATTGACATCTACACACTACTATATATAAAATAGATAACTAATAAGGACCTACTGTATAGCACAGGGAACTCTACTCAAAACTCTGTAATGACCTATATGGGAAAAGAATCTAAAAAAGAGTGGATGTAGATATACGTATAACTGATTCACTTTGCTGTACAGCAGAAACCAACACAACATTGTAAATCAGCTATCCTCCACTAAAACAATTTTATAAAATGACAAAAAATAATTTCAAAAAGTAAATAATATGACTATGGTGACATGAATATAGTAACACTGTATCCACGTGTTGCACGTGCCATACCTGAACTATCCTCCCCGAGCCCTTCCATGTCATTCACATTTTCAGCTTAAAAGCCACCTCCTGAGAGGCTCTCCCTGATCATCCTGTTACTCAATGACCTCCCAAGTCACTCTCTATTTTAATTCTCTCACAATACTCACCACCAGCTGAATTCTCCGCTTTGCTTGTTTACTGTTTGTCTCTCCTGCGAGAACATGCCTTCCACGTCTGCCGAGGTCGGCGTGCAGTTCTCAACCAGGCAGGGGAGGTGGGGACTCTGCCCCCCAGGGGATACTTGACCATGTCGGGGACGTTTTTGGTTGTCGAGACTGGGAGGGGTGGGGCTACGGACGTCTAGTGGGTGGAGGCCAGGGATGCTGCTGAACATCCTACAGGGCACAGGACGGCTCCCCAACAGAGCGATCTGGCCCCGAAGGTCAGCAGGGCCAAGGCTGAGAAACTCTGTTCTAGAGACTTAGAGTCCATTAACACTTGTTGAAACACTGACATCGGAGCCTTTGATTCCTGACTCTGCTACTAGTTGGGTGGACCTAGTATCAGTAAAAAATAGTAATTAATTACAGCCAACATTTCGTGGATCCTTTGCATGACCCAGGCATGGTGCTAGCCTCACACTCTCTCTAAGTGTATTTCATTCTCTTACCCACCCAGGAGGTGGTTGAGAAAACTTAAGCCCAGGGAGACCAAGTGGCCTGCGCAAGGGGCTTCGTTTCTTTGGACCTCATTTCCTTCATTGGTGGCACGGGATCATGACGTCCGCCTCTCGAGATTGTTGTGAAGACTGCCCTCCACAAAGGGCATCTGCTAGGATGAGTTCAGTAGCCCGGCACACAAGAGTTAACGACCAATTCTGGCTAAGCGCCCAGCTAAACCAGGGCTGGAGAGCCAAACAACTTCTTTCATTATCCCAGTTGCTGGGAGAATTGGCCGGGAGAGACCTGTGAAGTACCTAAGACAAAAGTTACTAGGATCGCTGGGGGCACGCCTTCCCAGCAGCGCCAAACCCAGAAAACGTACTTCTCCAACCTACTTCCCCAGAAGATTCTAAATTGGCCCTTCCACCACCAGCAGGAGCCAGAGGGAGGCTGGAGTCCCCAAGGAAAACCTCTGTCCTTCCTGGGGAATCCAGGCTTGCTTAGGTGTCTGCAGTGACAAACGGGAGTTGAGAAAGATGGATAATTGTGGATGAGCCTGCCGATGTGACACTTATTAACTCAGCACCTACTATGTGCCAGGCACACCGACCTTGGCAGATATGGAAGGCATGTTCTCACAGGAGAGGCAAACAGTAAACAAGCAAAGCAGAAAATTCAGCTGGTGGTGAGTATTGTGAGAATTAAAATAGAGAGTGACTTGGGAGGTCATTGAGTAACGGGATGATCAGGGAGAGCCTCTCAGGAGGTGACTTTTAAGCTGAAAATGTGAACGACATGAAAGGACTCGGGATGGTTAGTTCAGGTATGGCACGTGCAAAGGCACTGAGACTGAAATAAATTGGCCAGTGTAGACCAGGGATTCTCAATCGGGCAAGATTCTGCCCCCGGTAGACACTGGCAATGTCTGCAGAGATTTTTGTCACAACTTGGTGTGTGTGTGTGTGCGTGCACGCATGCGTGTGTGTATGTGTGTAGGGGGGTGTCTGCTACTGGCATCCAGTGAGCCAAGGCCAGGATGCTCCTCAGTATCTTACAATGCACAACATGGCCTCCACTCCAAAGAATGACCTGGTCCCAAATGTTAGCAGTGCTGAGATTGGAAAAGTCTGGGCTAGAGGAATAGAAAGAAAGCTTAACATGTGTGTCAAGGTCAAAACCTTCCAATCCTCCTAGTCAGGAGGTGGTAACCAAGAGAACATGGCCATGCACTGGAGTGAGGTCTGGTCCAAGGGGTCTACTGGGGACCCAGGGAAATGGGGGAAGGAACAGAGATTTAGGGGATGCAAATTCAAGGTCAGGAGACTTGCGAGGAGGGGCTAAGAGAAAGCCTAAACCAACATTGGAGTCCAGAGCTGGGGCCTGGGTGAGGTCAGCAGGGTGCACCTGAATCAGAGGGTCCAGTGGGTTGTGGGAAGGTGGCTGGATGGCCAGGCTGGCCTTGGGAGTTCCCTGGAGGAGAGGGTCCCAGACCAGCACTCGCTCACTGACTGCCTTTCCAGGCTAGTGAAAGTTCTCACTCTGAGCCTCGGTTTCCTTATCCATAAAATGGTGACAGTCAGGGCTTCCCTCGTGGCGCAGTGGTTGAGAGTCCGCCTGCCGATGCAGGGAACACGGGTCCGTGCCCCGGTCCGGGAAGATCCCACATGCCGCGGAGCGGCTGGGCCCATGAGCCATGGCCGCTGAGCCTGCGCATCCGGAGCCTGTGCTCCGCAACGGGAGAGGTCACAACAGTGAGAGGCCCACGTACTGCAAAAAACAAAAAACAAACAAACAAAAAAACAAAACAAAACCAAAAAATGGTGACAGTCAACTCAGTGTCACAATATTTATTGAGTCTGTGCGGCAAAGAATTAACTCAGCAGGCCTGGGCTGTCCACACTCTGAACGTGAAAGATTTGGCCCTTGCCCAGCTCCTGGGAGGTGATCTCTAAGTCCTTGGAATGTCCTGCCTGATAAAAGTGTCTTGGTTTACCTGGGGACCTTGGGATATGCCAGATAATCTATGCTAACAATGTGACTTATAGTTGGGGACTTGGGCCAAGTAGTATCAGCTGGACCTCTGGAGGGGCTGGAAACTGAGGTCAGCCATGTCTATGTGACCGACACCAGAGAAAACCCTGGACAACAAGGCTAAGGTAAGTTTCTGTGGTTGGCAGTACACCATGCATGTTGTCACACACTGTTGCTGTGAAAATTAAAGGCTGCCCACATGACTCCACTGGGAGGGGACAATTGGAATCTCAACACTGTTTTGTTCCTGGATGCTGCCTTATGCATCTCCTCTTCCCTTGGCTGTTTTCATCTGCATCTTTTTTTTTTTTTTTTTTTTTGGTGACTTTCTCAAAGAGGCCCTCATTAACTACCCAATCTCAAGTAGAACTTGCTTGTTAATCTTTTTCACAGAACCAATATTCTTACATTCACAATCTCCTTTCAGCTCATGGTTCTAGCGATAAAACATTTATGAAAATAAGACAACATCAAACAGACATCAAGTGTAACTGTTTTTCTCTCATTTAGAAGAGGCATTTTGGAGCTCTGAAAGACTACCAGGATGGCGTCCTTTCTGTTATTTACTAGCATTTAAAATGGAAAATGCAATATTTAAAATCAACCTTAAGTTGTATAAAAGCTTACATCATGAGAAGTAAGTTTCCCTTCCAATCAAGGCTTTTAAACTCTCTGCCCAAAGGCAACCACTGTTAATCTGTATCCTTTTTCTTTATTTTTTGGCCGCACCACGTGGGGGTCTTAGTTTCCCAACCAGGGATTGAACCTACGCCCCCTGCAGTGGAAGTCCAGAGTCTTAACCCCAGGGAAGTCCCAATCTGTATCTTTTCACTGTAATAAACCATCACCGTGAGTAAAACAGCTTTTGTGAATTCTGCAAGTCCTTCTAGTGAATCCTCCAAACCTAGGGTGGTTCTGGTGATCCCTGAACAGCAGAGTCTTTGCTGGGTGGACAGGCAGGGAAGGGAAGTTGAGGCAGAGAAGGAAAAGGTATGAAAAAGTTCAGCCTTTTAGGTAGAACTGATAACACTGTTTATTGAGTGCCCGTATGTAAAGTGGGGACGTTACATACCTCTCTCCCAAATACCTTGTTCACATTTTGTTCATCACAGACCTTTTGGCATTCATTTTGATTTTCAGTTACGTTGTACTTCCTTACATGTTGATCCTGAGGTGAATGCCTCTCTCTCCTCACCCTAGCCCACCCCTGAGTTGTCCTCACTCCCATTTCACAGAAGATGGAGCTGCTGTCCCAGGAGAGAGGCTGTCTGCTTAAGTCCTCCAAGAAGGTGATGGAGGAGCCAGCACTCCAAGCAAGGCCATGGATGCCAAGGTATCCATTTCTCCTGTCTGTGGTTTATTAACATTGAGAGGTGGGTGGGCGTGACCAAGATCACCAAAGAATTTTCAAAACTGCTTATTTTCAATAAACATTTTCACATCCTGAGAAGGTCTTTCCCTGATCATGTTTTTGATTATTTTCCCCCCAGCTTTATTGAGATATAATTGACACACACCATTGTGTAAGTTTAGGGTATATCACGTGTCGATTTGATGTACTTACGTATTGCGGGATGGTTACCACCATGCATTAGCTAACATGACTCCATCATGTCACATAATTACCATTTCGTTTTTGCGGTGGGAACATTTAACTCTCTTAGCAACTTTTGAGTGTATAATACAGTATCATTCATTATAATCTCCATGCTATACGTTAGATTCCCGGACTTATTCATCTTATAACTGGAAGTTTGTACCCTTTGGCTAACATCTCCCCATTTCTCCCACCCTACTGTCCCTGGCAACCACCGTTCTACTCTCTGATCTAAGTTGGGCTTTTGTTAGATTTCACATATAAGTGAGATCATACAGTATTTGTCTTTCTCTGACTTACTTCACTTAGCATAATGCCCTCAAGATCCATCCATGTTGCTCAAGTGGTGTTTTTGATTATTTCAAAGAACACATCTCAATTTCATATGGGTAGGTCCTTAACTGCTCCCCTGGAGACTTGCTAATCTCCCTTCTTACCAAGGAGAGCGCTCCTCAGGCTGCACACTTCCTGCAGGCAAAGAGATCCAACTAGAGTTGATTTAAAGCTGCTTGCCCAGTTTCTCAGCACTGCTGACATTTGCAGGCTGGTAATTCTCCGTGGTGGCACCATCCTGTGCATCGTGGGGTGTTGAGCAGCGTCCCTGGGCTCCACCCACTAGATACCAGTAGCGCCCCTTCTCCCAGTCGTTACAACCAAAAATGTCTCCAGACATTGCAATGTCCCCGGGGGGGGGGGCAGAATGGCCCCCAGTTGAGAACTGCTGGCTTAAATAGTACACCTGGCACCTGTGCTTCATCGGTGAGCACAGGATGGGGTGGGGGGGTTCCACTGAGTTTGTCCTTCTTGCCTGTCCTGCCAGGACTGGACATGTCTCCCAGCATCGCACGGCCTCCATCTGCACACCTGGGCCCAGGCTCAACTTTCATGGAGCCCCAAGAGACCCAGGTGTTTGGGAGGCTGGCTGGTCCCTGGGCCCCAACACCAAGCGCCAGGAAACCACAGTTGCTATGGTGACCGCTGAGCTCCCGGGGTGAGGAGCAATTGGTTGAGGGGCAAAAGGCTCCCGTGCCTGGAGGAGTCAACATCCAGGGGCCTTGGCTGGGAGGCCACTGTCCAACATTCCCCCCATTAGCACTCGCAGACCAAGCAGAGCAGTGGAGAGCCACTGGTTCAGCCCCCCGGGGGTGCTGGAGGTGACAGAGCCTGCAGGTAGCCGAGGGGAGCTGAGAGAGTGAGATGGGAGCCCCGCTCCAGATGACCCTGCCTGGCTGGCCTCCTAGGAAGGCCATCTGGCCACTGGCGTGAGGTCTCTGAGGCCCAGGTCCTTTCCTGGGGAAGGACTGTCCAGGTGGGCGGGCAGCATGAACGTCAGGCCCCTCAGCCCGGGCACCCGCCGGCGGCCTCTCCAGGGTCAGTCAGGCCCCCTCCCGGCACTTCCATCCAGCAGTGTGGCCATCTTCATCAACTCGACGGTCTCAGGCAGGGCTGAGGGCTCAGGGGATGCCAGGGCAATGGGCATGGCTCGCAGGGTCCTCTAAGACACCTGGATGTGAAAGCAACCGGGACAGTGACCCACGTAGGAACTGGTGAGGGAGAGCCTCCCTGACCCTCTGTTTCCTCTTCCATAAGCCAGGCTCAGAGCCTGACTTGACACAGTTACTCTGAGTAGCAAATGATATTGCAACGAATATGAATGATGAACATTCTACACTCTAGGCTTAAAAAGTGCCTGAATCTTCCTGTAGCTACAAGGCTCTGCATGAAGGGGACCCTGTTCACTCCTCAGCTATATCTGGTTTGATTCTCACTTCACCCATGTGTTGTAGTCATACTGGGCTCCAGCAGGTCCTGGAACCCATGAAGCCCCAGGACCCATAAGCTGTAGTTATTCAAGTTATGTGTTTATTTAATGTCTGACTCCTCCAACCGGGTCGTAAGCTCCATGAAGGCAAAGACTACATGGTGTGTGCTGGTAAATGTTTAATAACCTCTTCTCCGGATATTAAAACAAAAACAAAACCAAAAACACCTGATTTATACCAAAAACAACATTTATTGAGCCCCTGGGTTGAGGGCTGAGAAATTATCAGTGACCTAGACAGGCAGAGGTTCTTGACTTTGGGGAGCTTGCAGCCCTGCAAAGTAGAGGCATCACCCCCATTTTACAGAGGGGGAAACCGAGGATAGCCTGACACTGGGCACAAGGCCACACAGTGAAGTCAAGTGGTGGGAAAAGTCTCAGAATCCAGGTTTACTCTATAGGTAGGGCTGCCAGAGTTCTAGGAAAAATAAAAAACCAAACCGCCACCACCAGCAACAAAACCAGGGCTCCCAGTTCAACTTGCATTTGAGATAAACAACCAATAATCTTTTAAGCGTAAGTATATCCCAAATAGTGTGCAGAGAGGGGCATACTTATGCGGATAAATGATTTGGTGTTCATCCCAAGTGCAAGTTGAACAGGGCTTATCAGACATGCAAATTCTGGGATCTATGGAGTGGGCTATACTTAGGCTATCAAGTTTTTCATCGTTTATCTGAAATGTAAATCAACTGGGTGTCCTGTATTTTATCTGGCAATTCTAACCTGAGGTGACCAACCATCCTGGTTAGCTGGAACTGGGAGGTTTCCTGGGATGTGGGACTTTTAGCAGTAACAACAGGAAAGTCCTGGGCGTAGTTGGTCTTTCTGGTTTACCTCCTGTTTTTTGTATCTTTTGGTTCACTGTGAAGGGTCCCAGCCTTGGTGGGAGCAAATGAGGCTAAAAGTAGAGCCGTGGGGCAGGGAAGAGTTCTGGGTTCTTCCTATTCATATCCTCCACGCCACTCCTTGCAGATACAGATGCAGAGAGGGAAGCCCTACAGAGCACCGCCTACCCCGTAGTACAGACCTTCTGCCAGAAGCACGGCCTGATGTCCGAGGTAATTGCCCCACTGTTCCTCACTGCCGCAGCGTCAGGGAACGAGGGTGTGCCACCCGGGCAGTCACACGGGCTCTTTGCTTAGAAGGACCCTGTGCCAGCGTTACACCACGGAGGCTTAAAGTCCTCTTAAAAAAGGAGAGTGGAGGGGTCGTGGCCACAGGCACTGTGGTCAGCACAGGTGGTGTGGCACAAAGTACTAGGAGTGGCTGCCTTGCGACCCTGCTCCTTGGGCATGTCATTTTTGTTGTTGTTTTGTCCTGCCTTCCCGGGCTCTCCCTGCACTGGGGCAGCTTCGGGGGCATCTAAGAGGGCATTGGGATATCCCGGGTGGGCAGGCAGGTAAGACGTGCCTTTTTCCTGGGACACTAATGGTGTACCAGCTGGGCAGTCACCACGGGCCCCAAATAGAGTGCACCGATCCCAGGGCGGGGATGTTGCTGCCTGCACGTTTCCAAGCGGAAACCAACAAACTGTCTTTGGAGTCTCAGCTTCAGGTGATGCTGCCTCCTTGCCATTTACGACTGTCATCCATCACACCAACGGCCCCCACCAGCATTTATATACTACTAAGAAAGAAGCAGTGCTGTGATGGGAATCTGACTTTGCCCGCCACTGATCATGAGACATAGTTCAATGGCAGAGACACTAAAAAGGAAAACATAGGTGCTGAGCACCGATGAAACATCCCGTGTTCATCCCTTTAATGTCCACCAGGTGCTGTGTAGCTAACACAGTAAACATCCTCAAGACGCAGTCAGAGAGACAGTGACCCAGAGAGATGAAGGTTCTTGCCCAGAGCTGGTGGCTGACACTTTTTCCTTCTCCCCTTCCTCCTCCAGCCACATCCAGTACTGCACTCCTTTCACCCCATGCTGTAGTTTATTAGGAATTTTATGTCTTTCTCTCTGGACAAAGGAATTTAGGGAGGCAGGGAGCATTCTGATTCCCATCCCCCTCTCCTCACCCAGCTTTCTGTGGGGTCAGCTTCACTACTTGAATTGAACCCTTCTGCCTGGCCAGCTCCTGCCTAGCAGGCAAAAATGGACCACAAGCGTGCGGTTGCCAGGGAGACTTCGCCACATCCGATTCTGGCCAAACGAAAACCCTCCTTTGCAAAGAAAGCTCTGCGAACAAGTGTGGACATGTCCTCGTTTAAAAAGGAACAGTTTGAAAATGCCCAAGCTCTTTAAACTTTTTTTTTAATGTTTTTAAGTAAATTTTTGAGTTCAGAATTTAGACTGGCAGGAAAGTTGCCTATGGTACAGAGTTCCCATATGCCCCACACCTACTTCTTCCCCTATATTGTAAACATCTATTATCGGGGCATGTTTGTCATAACTAAGAAATGGACATCGGGACGTTACCATTAAGCAACCTCTGGACTTTACTTGACTGTCACCAGGTCTTCTATTCGTGTCCCCTCTCTGGTTGAGGACCCCGGCCAAGGAACCCTGTTACGTTTAGTTGTCACAGCTTCCCACTCTTCTGTGGCTGGGACAGCTCCTTGGTCTTCTCCTTTGTACTCATGACCATCGCAGTCTTGGGGATAACTGCCCAGGTGTCCTGCAGGATGTCTCCAATCTGGGTCTGTCAGATATTTTTCTCATGATTACACTGGGATTATGGGTGTCATTCAAATTCTTTTGATCCAGATATCCCTCTTTGAGGAGAGGCTATCAAAAATTATTGAAGAGGGACTTCCCTGGTGGCACAGTGGTTAAGAATCTGCCTGCCAACGCAAGCGACACAGGTTCGATCCCTGGTCCGGGAAGATCCCACATGCCTCAGAGCAACTAAGCCCGTGTGCCACAACTACTGAGCTCGCACGCCACAACTACTGAAGCCCACATGCCCTAGATCTACGTGCTGCAACTACTGAGCCCGCGTGCTGCAACTACTGAAGCCTGCAGGCCTAGAGCCTGTGCCCCGCAACAAGAGAAGCTACCTCAGTGAGAAGCCCACACACCTCAATGAAGAGTAGACCCCACTCTCTGCAACTAGAGAAACAACAAAGACCCAACACAACCAACCAACCAATAAATACATAAATTAATTAATTAATTAATTAAAAAAATTTTTTAATTATTGAAGAAATTTTACACCTTTATCAAAGGTAATTTTTAAAAAATCACCCATCCTACCACCTTCCTGACAAACCCATGCTTGTTATTTCCAGGTGGTTGATCTGAGGTGGGGTATTCGGAACACCGAGGCCACCAACCACATGACCATGGAACTCTGCTTGGAGGAGCTTGGCTGGTGTCAGAAAACATCCATAGGGCCAGCTTTTGTTGTGAGTCTCTTGGGAGGGATGGATTAGCTCTTACTTCTCATTCTACCACCAGGATATGGCCCCTACTTCTTATCCAAACCCGTCAGTGGAGGGAAGTGGGTGGCATTTCTGCTATCATACCCAATCTTCGTAGGCTGCCTGTGGCAGACATTGCTAATCAATCACAGCACTCATTTTTCTGCAGAGCTAGCTGGGATCCAGACATTAGCAGTCAAGTAGAAGCAGCAGATGAGTTGGAGAGCAGTGTTGAAGCCCAAAGGGATCTTAGAATTTGCTCCGAAACTTCCCCCGGGTTTTTCACCTCATTCACTTTGTCTGGGGAATGTTGAGGTCCTAGAAAACCATAGAGAAAGTGGAAATCTACAGGGTATCGAAAATTTTTTTCTCCAATGTGCCCCATGGTGTTGGGAGCAGACTCTGTGGCCCTATCTGGAGCCTGCCTCAGGGGCACACTTCCCCCCAGGTGAGACCAATCAGGGTCTTCTCTCGCCCCCAACTACACTCCCTCTGACACCAGAACAACCCCCAGCTCACAATTAATGGTTTGGGTTATGACCAGCAAATGATATTCCAGGGTTTTGATTTATTACATCACCAAGTTTCAGATACACCAAGAGCTATGGCATTTTGGCTCATAAATCCTAGAGCAGGGGTCAGCAAGCCACAGTCTATGGGGCAAATCCGGCCCCCTACCTGTTTTTATAAATAAGGCTTTATTGGCACACGGCCATACCCATTCATTTACATATCGCCCAAGGCTGCTTCCCAGCTTCAATGGCAGAGTTCAGTAGTTGCCACATAGACCGTCTGGCCTGCAAAGCTGAAAATATTGGCTATTTGGCCCTTGTTGGAAAAATTTGCCTACCCCTGTCCTAGAAAGTAAAGACGAAAAAAGTCAAGAAAGTAGCTTTGCCCAATACATCTTAATCACAAAGAAGCTTTGAGCAGCTCCCAGAAAAAAACCTCTCCTGGAGATAAGAATGTAGGAATTAGGAGATGGTAGTCCCCATATGAAAACGGTTTTCTAGGGAAATAAAGACAAATAGATGAGGCCTGTTTGGCCTTAAAACTGCACTGCCCCATGCGGTAGCCATGAACCACATGTGGTGATTTAAATTTAAATTAATTAAAGTCAAGTAGAATTAAACTTTCACCTCCTTGGTTGCACCAGCCACATTACGGTGGTTCAGTTGTCACTTGTGTCAAGTGGCCAGCATATTGGACAGCAAGGATGTGAACACTTCCAGCACTTCCAGAAGTTCTAGTGCTGCCTTAGAGATTGTCTCCTTAAAAAAAAAAAGACTAAGACCTGGCAGCAGATGCGAAAAACTTTCTTTATTATGTATCAAGTTTTATCTATACAGTTACCATTGTGTTTTCATTCTTTTGTTCTATACTTTTCTTTGTATGTTGGCATCAATTTTTCTTTTTTTCCCAATCTTATTGAGATATAATTGACATGCAACACTGAAAGTGTACAGCATAATGACTTGACTTATATGTGTTGTGAAATGATTATTAAATAAGTTCAGTTAACACCCATCTGCTTGTATAGATATGAAAAAGGAAAATGTTCTTCCCTAGTGATGAGAATGTTTAGGATTTAGTCTCTTAGCAACTTTCAGATATACTCTACAGCAGTGTTACCTACATTACCTCCCCAGGACATATTTGTCTTATAACTGGAAGTTTGAACCACTTTATTTTATTTATTTATTTATTGAAGTATAGTTGATTTACAATGTAGTGTTAGTTTCAGGTGTACAGCAAAGTGATTCAGTTATACATATATATTCTTTTTCAGATTCTTTTCCCTTATAGGTTATTAAAAAATGTTGAGTATAGTTTCCAATTTTAATTATTGCTTTAAAATACATCCTAACGTTTGAAAGGCTGTACCATCTGGCTTACGTATCTCCTTCACACATTTTTTTTCCAGTCTTCTAATTCTGCTGATGATTGAGCCTGATGATTGATCATTTTGTTGTGTTTCAAAGAAAAAAGAAAAGAAAAAAATTTTGTAAAGAAAAAAAGGAGGTGGGGAGAAAATGAACTCCAGGAAGAATTCGATTTTGCAACTCAAATTGCAGGCAATCAAAAGCACAATGCAGGGCTTCCCTGGTGGCGCAGTGGTTGGGAGTCCGCCTGCCGATGCAGGGGACACAGGTTCGTGCCCCCGTCCGGGAAGATCCCACATGCCGCGGAGCGGCTGGGCCCGTGAGCCATGGCCGCTGAGCCTGCGCGTCCGGAGCCTGTGCTCCGCAACGGGAGAGGCCACAACAGTGAGAGGCCCGCGTACTGAGGTGAGAATGAGCACATTTATCATAGAAACAGAAAGGTCAATGTGACAGAAGCAAAATGGAAAAGGGGATTAGTGGTACAAGATAAACTTGGAGAGACAGGGAGGCGGGAACCAATTCACAGGGGCCTTACGGGCCAAAGCTAAGGGTTATGTTAAGTGTCGTGGAAATCCTTCATAGACGTTTTATTGTTTGTTTTTGTAAGCAGAGGAGTGATGATAAAATACAATTTCTGGTTTTTCAAAAAAAAAAAAGCACAATGCAGCTTCCAGGTGGCATGGGGGATGGGGGACAGGAGGGAGGATGATCTCTGAGCTTCCCCCAGGCCCAAATGGCCCAGGGACCTTGCAAATCCTTCCAAAATCTTAGTTATCAAGATAATTAATATTTTAATGCAATGTTTATTTTTAATATCAAAATTGACCCCCCAAATCCATGAGGAACAAAATATCAAATTCTAAAGACAGGATCCACCCGGCACTTTGGAGACCCATGTTCACCTCCCCCCTCATCTGGCCCTGCTCCCTGGCTGCTACTGGGGACAGTCCTGCCCCCAGGGCCACATCAGAGTGTGAGATTTGGGCAGAGCCAAGGGAGGCCTTCATTCTTGTCACAGCTCTATTGCTGGGACAAGCCAGCACCTAGTAATAGGTAAACAAGGTGTTTCCTGTGGCTGTCATAACAAATGACCACAAATGTGGGGGGCAGGGAGCTTAAAACGACAGAAACTTATTCTCTCACAATCTGGAGGCCGGAAGTCTGAAATCAAGGTATCAGCAGGGTCGCACTCCTTCCTAGCTTTCTCAGGGTGAATCTTCTTGTCTTCTCCAGCTTCTGGGGTCTCCAGGTATTCCTTGGCTTGTGGCTGCACTCCCCCAGTCTCTGCCTCTGTTGTCACAGCATCTTCTTCTCCTTTTCTATTTGTGTCAGATCTTCCTCTGCCTGTCTCTTGATAAGGACTCTTGGGATTACATTTCAGGCCCACTTTGATAATCCAGGATAGTCTTCCAGTTTAAGATCCTTAGATAAATCATGTCGTCCTTCATCATGTACCTGCCTCTGAGGTGAAAACTGAGGCAGAGGAAGAAGGAGTCTCTTTTGCCCAAGTGGGAGAATAGGGATTCCCCCCTGTGACTGTCTGAGTCCACCACCCAGCTCCCAGCTGGTCCCTTACCTCTCACCCCTGGCCTCGTCCTCTGCCCTTTCCATCCTCCACACTGGCTACCAGAAAGATTTTTCTAAAAATGCATTGTGATCAAGCCATTGCCCTACTATAGACTGTCAGCAAGAGATAGGTTCTTCTTATTATTTATGAGTTAGTAATGTCAGCTTATGGATTATTAGTATGTCAATTTACATCACCCAAACTATTAAATATATGAATTTATATTACCCACACTATGAAATATATGTATTTATATTACGTACACTATTAAATATATGAATTTCTATTATCCACACTATCAAATATATGAATTTATATTATCAAAAATATTAGGGCTTCCCTGGTGGCGCAGTGGTTGAGAGTCCACCTGCCACCCACATTATAAAATATATAATCCATTTTATCAACATATTAAATATATTGATTTAGTTAAATATATTGAATACAGTGATATTTATTAATAGTATTTTAATTTTATTAAAATATATGATTATTATCTATTATATATATACATTCTAGTAAAGACATACCAATTTTTAAAATTTTTATTTCAGGATAATTTTAGATGAACAAAAAAGTTACAACATTATAAAGCTACAAAGATAGTGTAGAGTTCCCGAAGGTTCTTCACCCAGCTTCCCACAATGCTAACATCTTACGTGACTGAGGTACATTTACCAGAACTCAGAAATGAACATCGGTATTTAATATTGGTGCATGACTAGTAACTAGACTCCAGACTTTATTTGGGTTTCCTTAGTTCTCCCATCAATGTCTTTCTGTCCCAGGATCCCACATTGTATTTAGTCCTTTGTCTCCTTAGGCTACTCTGGTCTGCAACAGTTTTTCATGACCTTGCCGATTTTGAGGAGTACTGGCCAGGTCTTTTGTAGAATGTCCCTCAATCTGAGCTTGGCTGGTATTTTCTCATGATTAAATTGGGATTATAGATTTTGGGGAGGAAGACTGCAGAGGTAAAGTTCCCTCCCCATCCCATCGCATCAGGTGTACCTGAGGCCTACTTGACATCACAGGTGATCCTAACCTTGACCCTTTGGTTAAGGTTAGTAATGACATACAAATTTTTTTTTTTTTTTTTCCCCACTGTACGACATGCGGAACTTCCCCGACCAGGGATCGAACCCATGCCCCCTGCACTGGAAGCACAGAGTCTTAACCACTGTACCACCGGGGAAGTCCTGACATATCAATTTTGAATACACTTTTATATGGATAATAATGTTAAGGCTACTGTTTCTTGTGCACTTACCATGTTGCTATTGCTTGCTCTGTGACACAAAGCCAAGTGAGCTAATTGCTCTCATAGAGATGTCTGACATGGGGACTGTAATTAGCGTCTGGGGTCAACTATGGGATGGGCCAGGATTTACATCTCAGCCCTGCCCCTTTCCAGCCGTATTGACTTTTGGCAGCTTGGACTCTCCTTTTCCTCATCTGTAAAATGGAACTAGTCAGAGATATTACCTAATGGAGTCATTAGAGGGATCTAAAGGGTCTTGTCCCGGCCATGATCTCATTCAACAATGAGATCTCTAAGCAGTCATGTCAAACCTTGCCCATTAAGAAGTCCCACTTGAGGGGCTTCCCTGGTGGCACAGTGGTTGAGAGTCCGCCTGCCGATGCAGGGGACACGGGTTCGTGCCCCGGTCCGGGAAGATCCCACATGCCGCGGAGTGGCTGGGCCCGTGAGCCATGGCCGCTGAGCCTGAGCGTCCGGAGCCTGTGCTCCGCAGCGGGAGAGGCCACAATAGTGAGAGGCCCGCGTACCGCAAAAAAAAAAAAAAAAAAAAAAAAAGAAGTCCCACTTGAAAGAACAAATAGAAACTCCTTGACATCAGCAGAAAGCACAAACAGTTGTGGAGTTCAGGGGCACGTCATGGACGGCACCTTCAGAGCATATTATTTTCCAGGCACCTCGCCCAACTTTTTTTTTTTTTTAATTTTTATCTTGAAATAGAGATTCATAGGAAATTGCCAAAAGAAAAAAAAACAAAAAGGAGGAAGAGGTATCCTTTACCCATTTTCCCCCAAAGGTAACATCTTGCAAAACTAGAGAGCAATATTATTACACAACCGGGAAGTGGACATTGTCACAATCCAGAGAGAGCACACTTGTACAGACACCATTTGTGTGTGTGTATGTTTGTCTCGCCCATTTCCTTCTCTGCAATTTTCTCACCTGTGTAGCTTCGAGTAACCACTGTGGTCAATACACAGGGCTGTTCCCTCACCACGAGGATTCCCCCCACTGTCCCTTTAGAGCAGCACTCACCGCTTCCCACAAACCACAGCGCTGGTAACCACTAACCCAGCTCCATCTCATTTATTTTGTTATTTCAACCATATCATAGAAGATAAGATCACAGACTGTAAACTTTTGAGTTTAGTTTTGTTCCTTCAGCATAAGGTGCTCAGCTTTTCGCAAGCATTATTTCACAGAAAATCCTCACAACAGCCCCTTCAGGGTTGATCTAGTACACCCATGTTACAAGGGAGGAAACAGAGACTCAGAGAGGTGCAGTGATTTGCCTAGGGTCACACAGCCTGCTGGTGGCAGAACAGATGGTATTGGATTAGTTCATGCCAAAATGTGTCCAAGAAGGATCCTGTTTGGGGACTGTTAGCTGCCTTCGTCTCTGACCTTCACTCATGGGGCTGAGGGTCACGTGAGGCCAGTCCAAGGAGGACTTTTGAGTGGTTCTTGTCTTTGGCTCTGAGACTAAGTCCTGTCTCCAAGGGCCTGACTCGCTCAGCTAGAGAGTTGGGATCCTCTGCTGAGCCCAGGGAGGCTTCAAAAATAACTCCTCAGTCTGACTGCTATTTCAAAACAATGGCCTCCAGGGAGAAGTCAGTGTGAGCTCTCAGCTCTGGAAAATACAGGTCCTCAGGGCAGCTGCTGCATGCTCTGGGACAGGGCTCAGCAAACCATGGCCCAAGGACAAAACCTGGCCCACTGCTTGTTCTTGTAAATAAAGTTTTATTGGAAAACACTGGAGTGCATTCGTTTGCATGTTGTCTGTGGTTATGCCAGGTGACTCTGAAACACACTAAGCTTGAGAACCAATGTTTCCATCCCCGGAATGTGTCTACCAAGTGCTCCCATTCGAGCCAACTGATGACCACACTCACTTCCCATCTCCTCCACTTTTGCAGCCATCGAGGGGGAAATAGAACGGGACCTGCTGAACTCAACAGACTGGGACCAGGGGGCGACCGTCTTCCTGAGAGATATCCAAGACCTCAACAAACACATCCTGGAGGTCTGCGCCCTCAAGATAGTGGACCAGCTTGCAGCCGGCTGCCTGGACACAGACCCCAGAACCTTCTCAGCAGCCTCAAGGAGCACATCGCTGACATGCAGCCCGGAGTTCTCAAGGCCCACCACCTGGCATGGAGCCGAGACCTGGTGGACCCCCACAAACAAGGCTCATGTACGGTACCCAAAGGAACTGGGGGAGCAGTTTGTGGCCAGAGCTAACCGTCAGGTCCTCGAGTGCCTCCAGAAACTGGAGGCAGGCAGGCAGGAGTTGGCTTGGCTCTATCAGGAGATCTGCCACTACCTGGGGCTCAGTGCCGAGGCCCCCCAGACCTGTGGGCACCAGGAGCTCCTAACCCAGCTGGGGCAGCGGCTCCAGCAGAGCGACGGCCACTCCCACCCACCCCTGGTGCTTTTCGGACCCCCGGGCATCAGAAAGACGCTCTGATGTGCAAGCTGGCTGAGCAAATGCCAGGGCTGCTTGGCCACAAGACAGTGACCGTTCCGCGGTTTCTGGGGACGTCACAGATGAGCTCCGATGCCCGAGGCCTGCTCCAGAGCATCTGCTTCCAGGTGTGCCTGGCCTATGGGCTACCCCTGCCCCCTGCCCAGGTCTTGGAGGCCCATACCAGGGTGGTACAGTTTTTCCACACCCTCCTCCACACCGTCTCCTGCCAAAACTTTGAGTCCCTTGTGATCCTGCTGGATTCAGTGAATGAGGTAGCCTCTGTCCGTGCTCGGAGGGTCCCCTGGCTGCCTCCCAAGTGCGCCCCAAGGGTCCACCTCATCCTCTCAGTCTGCTCAGGACAGCAGGGTGTTTTAGACACTATGCGGCAGGTGCTCACGGCCCCAGGTGCTTACTGGGAGGTGAAACCCTTCTCTGGAAACCAAGGGCAAGAGATGGTTCAGCTCCTGCTGGCCGCCTCGAGGAGGACGCTGAGCCTGATGCAGAGGGACCTGCTCTGGGCCAGCCTCCCAGAGTGTGGGCACCCGGGGCAGCTGAGGCTGGCCTTCGAGGAGGCCAGGAAATGGGCCTCCTTCACCGTGCCGGCCCCTCTGGCCTCCACTGCTAAGGAGGCAATGCACCAGCTGTGTGCCCGCCTGGAGCAGACACGTGGGCAGCTGCTGGTGCCCTGAGTGCTGGGCTATACATTGTGTCTTCCTGGTGAGTCTCTGTTGTTTTCACTCTTTTCTGAATTGAGATAGAACACGTGCATTCTTCTCCAAGGGCAGCCATAACAAAATCACAAACTGGGTGGCTTAGAACAATGGAAATCTATTCTCTCATGGTTCTGGAGGCCAGAGTCTGAAATCAAGGTGTCAGCTGAACCACACTGCCTCCGGAGCCCCTAAAGGAGAATCCGTTCTAGGCCTTTTTCTTAGTTTCTGGTGTTGCTGGCGACCCTCAACATTCCTTGGCTTGTAGACGCATCACTCCAATCTCCACCTCTGACCACATTGTGGTTTTCTCCCTGTGTGTCTCTCTGTCTGAATTTCCCTGTTCTTGGAAAGACATCACTCATTGGATTAGGACCCACTTGCATCCAGTATTGTTACCGACTAAGGTTCTTGGCCTTTTTTTTGCGGTACGCGGGCCTCTCACTGCTGTGGCCTCTCCCGTTGCGGAGCACAGGCTCCGGATGCGCAGGCTCAGCGGCCATGGCTCACGGGCCCAGCCGCTCTGCGGCATGTGGGATCTTCCTGGACAGGGGCACGAACCCGTGTCCCCTGCATTGGCAGGCGGACTCTCAACCACCGCGCCACCAGGGAAGCCCTCTTGGCCTTTTTAATCAACATAAATTGATAAGAGGCCAGAAAAGAAATTCGGGCAAGGCAGAGGGGAGGGAAAACAGGTAACAGGTTCCCCTGCTTGCTCACTCCCTGAGGGGGGAGTGAGTTTGTTCCGTACATGGGGTGAGGGTAGGGGCAGGTCCAGGGGTCGAGCCAGAGGGGCGGCTTAGTTTGTTTGCCCACCCCTCTGGTGGGGTTGTGTGCAGGGGGCATGCTCAGTACCCTGCTTTCGCTCCCGACTCTTCAAAAGTGGCAACTGGGTTTTTGGTCTTTTTGTATCTTGTTTTCCATAGTTTTCCCAACTGTGCGTGCGCGCAGTTCTATTTAGTCCCTTATAGTTTCTTTGTATTTTGTTGCTGGAAGAGACATTTGGCCAGGTGCAAGCACTGCAGCAAAGGGTCCCAGGTCCTAGGTCCCAGCCTGTCTCTGTACGACCTCATCTTAACTTGACTACTTCCCCAAAGACTGGTTTCAAACAAGGTCACATTCACAGGTTCCCCGTGGGTACAAATTTTGGGGAACACTATTCAACCCAGTCCAGTTCGTATCCTAGTTTTCACTCATTTAAAGCGTATAGTTCAGCAGCATTTAGTACATTCACAGTGTTAGGCAACCACTATCCATCTCCAGAACAATTCCTCACCCCACAAGGAGACCCCGTCCCCGTCAGCAGTAACTCCCCTTCCCCGACCCCCAGCCCCTGGCAACCACTAATCTGTCGCTATGCATTTGTCTAGAGTATTTCTTCAGAAAACGTTTTACTTAGAAATACTTTCAAATTATAGACTAGAGGAAGAACTCCCATAGTGCAAAAATAGCGCCGAGAACTCCCATAGAGCAGAATTTTTCAGCCTTGGTGCTATTGACATTTGGGGCTAGGTCATCCTTTGCAGTGTGTAGGGCCATCCTGTGCAGTGTAGGGTGTTGAACGGTATCCCTGGCCTCTACCCACTAGATGCTGGTAGTATCCCCCATCTGGGACAACCAAAAATGTCTCAGGACATTGCCAAGTGCCCCTTGAAGGCAGGATAGGTCCTCGTTGAGAAATACTGCCATACTTCTTCCCCCCACAAACACCAATTTGCCGTATTAGCTTTCTCTCTCTCCCTTTTCCTTTTTCCCTCTCTCCCTTTCCTATCTCTCCTTTCCTTCCTTCCTACATCCCTCCCTCCATCTCTCCCTCCCCTCCCTCTCTCTCTTTATTTCTTTCCATTTTTCTATCTATCTATCTATCATCTATCTATCCATTCATCTATCTGTCTCTGTCTATCCACACACACACCCACAAACAAAATTTTTTCCTGAACCATTACAGGCATCATTCCCCCTCACCCTTAAATACATCACATATATCCTAAGAACAAGGGCAATCAGAACCCCACATCACCACAAGACAATTTTAAAACTCAGAAAATGTATCATAAATGCAATAATATTATTTAATACACAGTATATAGTCAAAATTTACCAATTGTCTCAAAAATGTCCTTCATAGCTGTCCCCTCCCCTTGCCCCCATCCCAGGATCCAATCCAGGATAACATGTTGCATTTAGCTGTCAAGTTTCTTTGGCCTCCTTTGATCTGGAATGTTCCACTCTCTATCTTTGTCCTCTTGAAGAGTGCAGACCACCTCTTCTGTAGCTCAGCACTCCTTAACCCTCAATGGGTATATGTATCTCAGGTCTCGTTTTTGAATAAAGACTGATTCAGCAGGTCTGGGGGTGGAGCCTGGGATCTTGTGTTTCTCTCAGGCTCCCTGGCGACGTTGATGCTACCAGGAACGCACCTGGGGGTGCACTGGAGGGGAGTCGGTACACTGTCATCTGGGTTGATCTGATGTCTCCTCATGACGACATTCAGGTTAAACATGGATGGTGTTCGATCCTTCTTGTGCATTTTTTTCCTACCACAAATTTGCAACATACCCCTTTGTAATTAATAAGCAATGTGTGCGGATATCTCAGAAAAGTCTTTTTAAAGCAAACTTCTCCGAAGAATTGACCACAAGCATGGGTCTACAGTTAATTCCAGGCTTTGTAGCATGGGAATCAGCAAAAAGCAATAGGAAAACCCAATTCCAATGTGTTTATAGAGTTTAAGGAATGAAGGTTTAAACGCAGTTGCTGAACAAACTCCGATAAACCAGGGTCACGATGGTCAGAGATGCCAGGTGTGGATGGTGAGTCAGAAATAATGAGCAGGAGAGAGGAGTGTGTTCATCACAGGCACCCAGCATCCCATGCGAGGGTGGGACGGAGGCCAATTCGCAGGCACACCGAGCAACAGAGCTTTACCTTAATGCAAACAGCCATCGGGAGACGCTCATGCCCATCATTAGAAATGCTGGACAATGCACATTTCCTCTTCTCAGCTTGGGGGGCAGTTTTCTCTTTTGGACCTTTGTCTTTTGCCACAAATCAAGGTGACAGCAACCAGCCCAGTAAGTGGGCTTTTTATTTGTTTGTTTATTTGCCAGGAACAGAAATCCACTCACACTATCACATTAGAAATAAGGGCTTTATGTCATGGCCATGGGAGAAACTCAATGGATGCAGGGCTACCCGATAGCCAACTCCAGGGAGGGGTAGCCCAGATTTCATGTGGTACCCCAGATTTTGTGATTGATGCCCACAGCATGGACTCTACAAGAGCACAGAGACAGACCAGGGAATGTTCCAGAATAAAAGGGTGGGCCATCAGGCCAACCTGATGAAGTCTACATGGAAGGTGGGGTTGTCATGGGAACCAGAAAGCCACAGAATCAGGGAAGTTGCTCATCCCCTCTCCCTCTGGGTCCTCTCTGCACATTGGCTTCTGCTCTAGACTCTTCCTTTCTCCTCTGTAAGTGTAGCTTGCCTGCCACAGCTGCTGTTGGCATCATGGGCTCCCATTTTGGAGAACTGGCGCCATCATACTGGCTCCTTCTTGAGTCCTGGTTGGAAAATCTGGGGAGATAGACATCAATTGGCATTCCTGGCCCCATGTCTGGTCCAGTTAGTAAAGCTGGGGGCCTCCTGGGGTGGAGGACCACCCTCCTTTAGTGCCTGGTAAGGGAGGTGGTCTATGGAAGGTGACTCTAGGGGAGGTGATTTTGCTATGTCCTGTTGCATGAAAATATGTTATGTTTACACACAGAGTTGACCTAGAGTGATGGTTGAGAGCCTAGCTCTCAGAGCAGATCTGAGTACTTCTGGGCCAGTGGTTCTTACCTAGGGAGATTCTGTGCCCCTGCCCCTGGTGGACACTTAACAGTGGAGACATTTTGGTTGTCACGACTGGGGGATGGGGTGCTACTGGGATCTAGTGGATGGAAACCCGGGATGCTTCTCAACACCCTATAGTTCAGAGGACCCTCCCCCAACCAGAGGCTCATGGTGCTCCAGTTGTCAGTAGTGCTGGGGGTGCGAAACCCTGGCTTAGCATGAAAGATACTGTCTGGCTATCTCTCTATCCAGCTACCATAATACCTATCTATCCATCCATTCATCTATTTATCTACTTCATCTATCTATAATCTATCATATCTATCTATCTATAATCTATCATATTCGTCTGTCCATCCATACATGCATCTATGTACACCTATCTATAAGCTATCATCTATCTATCTGTCTATCTATCTATCTATCTCTCATCTATCTATCTATCTCTCATCTATCTATCTATCTATCTATCTATCTATCTATCTATCTATCTATCATGCTGGTGACACCTAGTGGGTGGAGGCCAGGGATGCTGCTAAACATCTTACAAAGTACAGGGCAATCTCCACAACAAAGAATGATCCAACCCTTAGTGTCAACAGTGAGAGGCTGAGAAATGCTGTGTTAGGCATGCATTGTGGCCTTTCCGAGCGCCCTCTGTACAGAGGGGTAGCTGGAAGAGTGTCTGTTCTGTGCGGCTTCTGGAAGGAATAACAAGATCATACTTGCAAAGGGACATCACTGGCCAAGATGCCTCAGCCAGGATCAAACACAGGGCTGTGTGACCTCACCCACAGAATCTGGTCTGCAGTGCAGGCAAGGCAGGTCTCACGTGGGGGGCAGATGAGGTCTTGGGTCCACATTGTCAAAGGGATGTCTCTGGGGATGGAGGAGGGCTCTTAACCTAATGGTTCAGCTGTCCGCGGGCACATTGCCCAGTCTTTCCAGCACCGTCCAATAGAATGTTGGTGATGCGGGCAATGCTCTGTATCTCATTGTCCAATGTGGCAGCTACAGGCTGCAGTGGCAGTTGACCTCTTGAAAGGCAGCTTATGCAATCCAGAAACTGGATTTTAAATTCTATTAATTTTTAACTTTAAACGCCCATGTGTGGCTGGTGACTACTACATTGGACATCATAGCTCTAGACTTGATGAGACACAGAATCTTCAAGAGCAGGGATGAAATTGAATTCCTCTTCCCCTGGCCATTCAGGGACATGAATACACAAACCTCAGTTTCCCCATCTGACAAATGGAGGAAAGCTTTCTGCTCTGTCTCCCTCCAGCTGAGTTTGGAGACTCAGCTGCAAACTTGGATGAGGAGGTGCAAAGAGGTACAGGTCCTAATATTGAGCTGAGCAGGTTTAGGAAGAACAAGAAAATGGCACCGACCCAGGACTGTTCACAGATCTTCACCTGCTCTTACGTCCTTTTGGAGTCTCCTTCCCCCTATTGTAGACTCCTGCTATTGAAGCCTAGACAGACGAGGTTGAGGCATGCCCCCAGGCAGGGGGTTGTCAGTGTTGAGCACAGATGATATGACATATGATCCCACTTATGTGAAATGTCCAGTATTGTCAAATCCACAAAAAGTAGGCTAGTGGTTGCCAGGGGCTAAGAGGGGGCAGGTGTCACAAACATGGTGGTACCTCATGACTAGCAAAGTCTCTTGCCCCAAAACTGCTCCAACAGAGGATTCCCCATTCCTTTTTTTTAATTTTTAAATTTTAATTGATTATTTATTTATCTTTTTGGCTGCACTGGGTATTCGTTGCTGCATGCGGGCTTTTCTCTTGTTGCGGCGAGAAAGGGCTACTCTTCGTTGCAGTGCGCGGGCTTCTCTTCTTGTGCAGCATGGGCTCTAGGTGCATGGGCTTCAGTAGTTGTGGCTCATGGGCTCAGTAGTTGTGGCTCGCGGGCTCTAGGGTGCGGGCTCAGTAGTTGTGGCACACAGGCTTAGTTGCTCCGTGGCATGAGGGCTCTTCCAGGACCAGGGATTGAACCTGTGTACCTTGCATCGGCAGGCGGATTCTTAACCACTGCGCCACCAGGGAAGTCCCCCCATTCTTAGTAGTGGGGTCACCTTCTGCATAACCAGGAGTCATGCCTGTTTCCTCTCCTTCCACATCCTTTTTCCCTCCATAATCAGAAAGTCCTCTTGGCTCTGCCTCTAAAACATCCTAAACCAACCATTTTTTTCCCATTCCTACTGTCCCTATCTTGTCCTAGGTCATCCCCGTCTCCACCTGAACAAGTGTCCCAGGCCCTCACTTGTCTCCATGTCACTGTGTTTATCCCCCAACAAGCCCCTTCCCCAGAGAGGCAAGAATGAGACTTTTTTTTTTAGTAAACCGCTATTTGGAAATAATTTTACATTTACAGAGGAGATAAAAAGGTTGAACAGAGTTCCCATAGATCCTGCCCCTTACTTCCCCTCACGTTAACATCCAACATAACCACAGCATTGCTGTCACAGCCAGGACATTAGCATTGATACGTGACCGTGCTCTCAACTCCAGACTTG
Organism: Neophocaena asiaeorientalis asiaeorientalis; assembly: GCF_003031525.2. Lineage (NCBI taxonomy): Eukaryota > Metazoa > Chordata > Mammalia > Artiodactyla > Phocoenidae > Neophocaena > Neophocaena asiaeorientalis. Next base: position 1,566,683 of record NW_020175432.1, read on the forward strand.
ATTTGGATTTCACCAGTTTTTCCACCAATATCATTTTTTTCTGGTCCTGGAGCCAATTCAGTATCCCTCATTGCGTTTAGCAGAGTGAGATTATTTAATTGAGGTAAAATTCACATACTGTAAATTTAAATTTTTACCGTGTTACAATTCAGTGACATTAGTACATTCACAATGTGGTGCAACCGTCACCTCTATCTAGTTCCAGAACGTTTCCATCATTACTGAAAGGAGACCCTGTCCCTGTTAGCTGTCATTCCCCATCCCTCCTCCCTCAGCCCTTGGCAACCACGAATGGATCTGCCTTTATGGATCCTGATCTGGATATTTCATATAAATGAGATCATACAATATGTGGTCTTTTTTGACTAGTTTCTTCCACTCAGAATGTCTTCAGGGTTTATCTGTATTGTAGTGTGTATCAGCATTTTGTTCCTTTTTATGGTCAAATAATATTCCATCGTATGGATACACCCCTGTCTTAGTCCATGTGGGCTGCTCTAACAAAAATACGATAAGACTGGGTGGCTTTATAAACAATCTATTTCTCACAGTTCTGGAGGCTGGGAAGTCTAAGATTAAGGCACCAGCGGATTTGGTGTCTGGTGAGACCCTGCTTCCTGGTTCACAGACCGTCACGTTTCACTGAAACTTCATATGACAGAATGGACAGTGGGTCCATTGGACAAGCTCTCTGGGGTCTCTTTTATAAGGGCACTAATCTCATTCGTGGGGGCTCCACCCTCATGACCTAATCACCTCCCAAAGGCCCCACCTCCTAATACCATCACCTTGGGGATTAAGACTTCAACACATGAATTTGGGGGAGACACACATATTCAGTCCATAGCAACCACATTTTTCTACTTTTCATCTGTTGATGGACATTTGGATTATTTCCACCTTTTGGCAATTGTGACTACTGCTGCTGTGAACATTCTTGTACAAGTTTTGGTAGGAACACCAGTCTGAAATGAGATTTTAAAATCATGAATGAGACCGAATTTCTTCTGTCCTGATTAAACCCTTCCAATGACTTCCCAATGCTTTTAGAAAAGTATCCAAACTCCTTACCAAAGCCTGTTGGATCTGGCTGCCTCCCATCCCCCTGCCTGGAGCACCCTGGCCCCAGATTTTCCCACACTGGCTCCTTCCCTCCTGCACAATCCCAGCTCTTGTGACACCTTCTCAGAGAGATCCACCTGCTCCAAGAAGCATCTCTCCCCTGCCACTCACCTTCATGTGATTTGGCTTATCTTCTTCCTAGCAATTGGTGTTACCCAAACTCTTTGTGTTTTGTGTTTTTTTTCTGTTATTTTCTATGTGGCTCTCTGCACTAGAAGATAAGCTTCATGGGCTTCTAGCTCTCTGTCCTCCAGGGGACAGCACAGAGATGACACTCTGTGAATAGTGGTTAAGCAAACATGCCAGTACTTTACTGATGTCAGTGGCCTTCCAGGTTGCATCTGTCTGCTTCCCTGAGAATGAATGGACTGGCCTGGCCCCTGCCCAGAGGGCCCTGTACAGTGATGTGATGCCGGAGAAGTATGGGGCTGTGCTTCCCTGGGATATCCATGTCGAAAGCCTGCTGGGATGTCCCATTTTTATCTGGTGGATAAACCATTGTGCCTGAAACCACAAAGAGAAGACCCAAGCCTGGTTTGTATTGAGGGTGTATTGAAGAGTGAGAAAGAAGATTCTACTCTTTTTTTTTTTTTCTTTTGGCCGCACCACAAGGCATGGGGGATCTTAGTTCCCTGACCAGGGATCGAACCTGTGCTCCCTGCATTGGAAGCACAGGGTTTTAACCACTGGACCACCAGGGAAGTCCCAGAAGATTCTATTCTGATGGAGGAAATTTTTGAGGAAACACAGGCCCACGCCATGGTGCTACCAAGTAAACCCCAGTGGTGTGGCTCCCAGGAATTTTGGTTTGAAAAGACCCGTCAAGAGGAGAAAAGCAGGTTAGGGAGAGGGCCTGGCTACCCCAATGGAGAAAGTGTGGAGACGACCACAAGTGACATACCTGTGATTGTCAAAGATGAGATGGTCTCAGTGGAAGAGATCTCAGAGAATACTGATGTTAATCGCCACCTCGCTGGACAGCAGAAAATTCCAAGTGAGCAGGTATTCTATATGTGTAAAGAATATGGCAAGTGTTTTGATCAAAATGAAGACTTTGATCAATATCAAGGAATTAAAAAAAAAACACAACTCTTGGCCTTAGCGCCATCTTCTGGGAAACCTCTGCGCCATGAGAGCAAAGTGGAGGAAGCAAATGCTCGGGCTGAAGCGCAAAAGAAGAAAGGTGAAGCAGAGGTCCAAGTAAACTTGTACACCCATGGAAGCCACAGGAGCAGAAACAAGGGAAGCCAGAGGACAGGGACGATGGTACAAATTGTTGGACTGCTTGCCTACTGTCTAGAACTTGTCTCAGTGGATCTGGAACATCTATGACTATTCTGATCACCTCGACCACCTTTGAGAGACCCACCTTGCTTGTATCAAAACGGTCCCTTCCTTTGCCCTGGACCTGTGACAGTCTGGACTGGTTCTGTTCTCAGTTGTGGCTGAATGTAACATGTGTACAATAAATCATCTCTTTTGCTGTCTTAGCTAAAGAAAACACAGGTGTTTGTACTCCCTGTAAGCAGAAGCCAGCCTCCCTCTCTCATCTGCTCTGAAATGAACTCTGATTGTTCTCCAACCCTGAGGAAATTTGTCGGCAAGTCCCGTAGTTTTTCCAGGCAAATGCTCACAGGTATTACGAAGTCCATTCCAGTCCAACGTTTATCCTGTTTAAAGCCACCTCCTTTTTAAGGCAAGGACACATCGGGGTGGTTTCTGCATTAGTTTCCTAAGTTACCTCCTCTCTCCCTCCCGGTGCTGCCTGACTCCTCTGAGGTCAGGAAGGGGATTGGTTCAGGGTTCTGTAGGTGAGTGAGAAAAGGAAAGATCAGGAAACGTCTTACTTGATGGGTACAGCTGTAACCAGGTGTTGGTACCGGCTGGCCGTGGGCACCGTCCAAATAATGATCCCCATGGTGAACACTTTGGTGATGGGCCGGATGCCATAGAGCTGTCCCTTCCTCAGCTTCTGAGTCCTCCAAGTACAGAAGACACAGGTGTGTTCCAATGCCCATCCTTTCTCCCTGCAGGCATGGGCTCTCGGAGGCGGAGATGAAGGATGTCCTGTCCTTGGATGACAAGGTCCTGCAGGCTGTGTACCAAGACTGGACCCTGCCCAGCAAAGAGCTGCTGCGTTTCCCACCCCTGATGTGGGTGAAGCTCAGTCGAGATCTGGGTAACCGCTTGGCCAGGCGGCCCGTGGATAGCTTCATACTCCTGACCATCGCCCACAGGTAGGTCGAGAGGGTTGGTGACACTGTCTAGATGGGACCCCCAGAGCGAGGACTCACTGACCAGGCTCCTCCTTCTTCCAGATCCTTCTTCACTCCCCATTCCCAGGAAACCAAGTCCACATAGTACAGCATTTACCATCAGCTCTAACACAACTAACTTGTTTTTTATTTTTATAATCATCATCATTATTATTCTTAATTTTGGCCACACCTCGCGGCTTGTGGGATCTTAGTTCCCTGACCAGGGATCAAACCGGGCCCTCGGCAGTGACAGCACAGAGTCCTAACCACTGGATTGCCAGGGAATTCCCACAACTAACTGCTTTTTTAAATTGAGGAGAAATTCACATAACATAACATTCATCATTTGAAAGTGAACAATTCAGTGACATTTAGCATATTCACATGTTGTGCAACCATCACCTCTAACTACTTCCAGAACATTCCTACCACCCTAAAAGGAAACCCCGTCCCCATGAGCAGTCACTCCCCATCCCCCCGCCCCCAGCCCCTGGCAACCAAGAATCTGCTTTCTGTCTCTATGGATTTGCCTGTTCTGGAAATTTCGTATGGATGGAATCACACACATCGTGGTCTTTTGTGTCTGGCTTATCTCACTCAGCATAATATTTTCATGGTTTATCCACGTTATAGCATGTGCCAGTGCTTCATTCTTTTTATGGCTGAAAATATTCCCTTGTAGGGATGGACCACATTTTATTTATCCACTCATTCGTTGATGGACACATGGTTGTTTCTACGTTTGCGTGATTGTGACTAGTGCTGCTGTGAACATGCATGTACAAGTTTTTGTTTGAAAACCTGTTTTTCCATTCTTTGGGGTATGTAACCAGGAGTGAAATTGCTGGGTCATACAGTAACTTACTTTATGTTTAACTTATTGAGGAACCCAAATGTTCCTTTTTTTATTATTATTGTTTTATTTTTTTGGACATTTGGGTTTCCACCTTTAAAAAATATATATTTATTTATTTATGGCTGCATTGGGTCTTCTTGCTGCGTGAGGGCTTTCTCTAGTTGTGGCGAGCGGGGGGGCTACTCTTCATTGCGGTGCGCGGGCTTCTCATTGCCGTGGCTTCTGTTGTTGCGGAGCACAGGCTGTAGGCACGTGGGCTTCAGTACTTGTGGTGCACGGCCTCAGTAGTTGTGGCGCACGGGCTTAGTTGCTCCACGGCATGTGGGATCTTCCCGGACCAGGGCTCGAACCCGTGTCCCCTGCATCGGCAGGCGGACTCTCAACCACTGTGCCACCAGGGAAGCCCCCTGTTCCTTTTTTTAAATTGAAGTATAGTTAATTTACAATTTTGTGTTAGTTTCAAGTATACAGCAAAGTGATTCAGTTATATAATGTTCCTTTTTAAAGTAAATTTCTTTAAGGAATAAAAGTAAGATGGGCCGATTGAGAGATAAATAATAGGTAATAAATAGTGGTCAGCTAAGCCAGCCAGCATCTGGAAGGTGGTTTAGGGTGGACTGGCATTGGGGAACCGCCTCCTAGAAGGCCAGTGGCCACCTCTGAGCTTGCCCAGTGTCCCCTCTCTGCAGACAGCTGGCCGAGGTGGTCCGAGAGCGCTACCTGTCCTGGCCCGAGAAAGCCAAGGGTCACGGAGTCTTGGCCGACTTATTCTCAGGGACCTGGAGCCAGGGAACCAAGAAACTCATCATCCTGCCACTTGTGGCGCAACCCCTGAACCTGGGCCGCAAGGTGAGGTGCCCAGGGCCCCCTGCTCCTCCCACTTGGAGCCTCCAAGCTGCTGCACCTGCAAGGCAGGGACCACATGCCTCCTTCTGTCCATCATTTCCACCCCAAACTCCCTCCTGACCACCTTCTCTTCTCTACCCATGTTGGGTTAGATGTCACCTCTGCCACTGAGCTTATTTGGAGGGTGGCGAGCAACAGATGAGGACCATGCAACCCTCCTGCCCAACTTTCCAGAGGATAAATTTTAATTTCCTACGCTTCGATTCCTCCTGAGACACACCAGTTTCCTCCCTGTTTTTTTGTTTGTTTGTGTGTGTGTGTGTGTGTGTGTGTGCGGGGAGGGGTGTGGGTTTTGACGTTTTCCTTTGTGAATTTCCTGGATTTCCTTTGTGAATTTTCCTTTGTGAATTCCCTGGAACAATCCAATTTCCAGTTATTGGTACCCCCAAAGCATTGCTCATTTTAAAAATAACACATTTTGTTTTCCACTTAGGACAGTAGTGTGTGATTGTTGGAGAACACAGAGAGGATCAAACAGTAAAATAAAACTGTCCACAATTCCCCCTTTTGGGAAGATCTGCTCCTATACTCCCTCCCTCAGGTCACTCACTATTCACACATTTCTTTCCAGTCTTTCTTTTGTTCCAGGGAGCTCTAAGACTTGGGGTCCTTAGCTTGCAAGTCACTACCTCCTTTTTTTTTTTTTTTTTTGGTCTCTCAAACATCCTCAAGGCTCAGCTCAAATGCCTCTTCCTTCAGGAAATCTTCCGTGATTTCCTTCCTTCTTGATTACTTGTTTTGTTTTGTTTTTTGGCTGTGCCTCGAGGCTTGTGGGATCTTCCCAGACCAGGGATCAAACCCATGTCCCCTGCAGTGGAAGCTCAGAGTCCTAACCACTGGACTGCCAGCGAAGTCCCTTGATTACTTGTCCTTTACTCCATGCTCTCTTCACTCCGAGGCAGAACTCAGACTTTTCAAAAGAAACTTTTAGTTTCAAAATCATTTTAGATTTCCAGACAAGTTGCCACGAGTATTCAGAGAGTTCGTGTGGACACTTCTTTTAAATTCCCCTGTTGTTAACATCTTGTGTAACTGTAGCACAGTGATTTCAACTAGAAAATACACTTTTAAGTAGTGGTTATAGTTTGATTTTTCTTTTTTCTTTGTCTCTCCTCCTGGACAGGGGAGGCCAGAGGCTGGGCCAGGTCTGATTCTTTCTCAATGCTTCCCTTTCTCCTCTCCGGTACCTCACAGATCCTCTCCCGTGGACCCAGAACCCCTTGCAGGCTCAACCACATCCTCTCTTTGGGATGTGGTTTGACGCCCTTCCTGGTCTCCTAGCCTCAGGATCTCCGCTCCAGTCCATCCTCCATGGTCAGATGCTTCTGACCATCCAATCTGATCATGCTTCTCCTCTAACACCTCCCATGGCTCCCCAGTGCCCTCTGTCTCCAGTCCAACCTCTTCAGTACCTTTGTGATCTACTCTCTACAACCTCCCTAGCCTCAGTCTCCACCATGATCCCCCACTCTGTCTTATAATTCAGCCCTTCCCAAACTCTTGTCCTTCTCTCTCCCACCTCCCAGCCTTTGCACATGGCAGTCCCTCGCTATGAAATGCCAATGGTTCTGACACACTTCACCAGAGAGGCTTCTATTTATCCTGTGAGACCCAGTTTCAATGCCCCTTGGACCCTGAGCCCCAAGCCCCTCCTGTCCCAGCCCAGCCTGTGGGTGGAGGATGGTGTGGGCCATCTCTGTCTGGAATTGTGTCCCCACCCCCACACCCTCCAGCATCACCTGGTGCCTTGCCTGGCCCATGTTTGTGGAGTGAATGAATGAGCTTGTGTTGTAGTGGCCTGGCTGCCAGCCCCCTCCTCCTCTGCAGGTGGCCCCTCAGCCCCTGTTGTTCTCAGACACGGTTGCAAACCTGTGGAAGCTGAAGGAGTTACCCTACCACCTGATCCACTCAGACCGCATCGAGGAGCTGAAGCAGGAGGTGCTGGGTAAGGACCAGACCCATCTCGGAGGGGGCTGAGCAGGTCCCCAACCCTCTGCGGTGCTCCCGCCTTCCAGAGCCTGACAAGGGGGAAGGGGGGAGGGGGAAGTTCAAAATCCTTGGCTCCTTTAAGGCACTGGTTCTCATCAGGGGCGGTTCTGCGCCACCATCCCCTGCCCCCCAACCCCAGGGGACACTAGGTGATGTCTGGAGATATTTTGGTTGTCACGAATGGGGGAGGCATGCTGCTGGCATCTAGGGCTAGTTGATAGTACACAGGGCAAGAAACTGCCTTAGAATGAGAGAGACCCTGTCTATCTATCTGTCAATCTATCATCTACCATCTCTATCTCTATTTTTCTACCATGTATAGTTGTCTGTTTATCTATCCATCCTCTATCTATCTGTCATATTTATCTACCATATATAGTTGTCTGTTTATCTATCTATCCTTTATCTATCTATCTGTCAGTCACCTACCTATCCACATCTATCTATAATCTATCATCTCTTCCTCTCTCTATATATATATACATAAATATAAAATCTCATCTGTCATATCTCTCTCTCTACCATCTGTATCTATCATCTTTATATCCATCCATCTAAATGTGTCCTATCTACCTTCTTACCTACCTATAATTTCTATCTCTCTATCTACCACCTATATCTATCACCTTTATATCTATCCATCCATCTATCTATCAATCTTTTATCTCTATCTCTATTTATCTACCATCTATGTCTGCCTATCTATCTATCCATCATCTACCTGTCTATCTCTCCATCCATCCATCCATTCATTCATCCGTCATATTCATTCCTATGATTCTCAACCAGGGGTGATTCTGCTTCCCAAGGGACACTTGTCAATGTTTATATTTTTGATTATTGCGACTGCAGAGGAGTTACTGGCATCTAGTGGATGGAGACCAGGGACACTGCTCTATACACCCTACATGACCGCCCCACCACAGAGTATGACCTGGCCCCAAATGCCAGCGTGGCTGAGAGTGAGAGCCCTTGGGAGAAATGGGGAGGTGAGAACCCACCTCCCAGGATGAGCTGGAAGGAGACGCATGCTCCCCACAGCACAGCGTCTTCTCCCCACAGGCAGCATGAACTGGATTTCCGGCCGGGGCATCTCGGGGGGCATTGAGGGTCTGTTGGATGACTTTGACCTGTGCGCCCCTCACGTAGACTGTCCTGAGGTCAGCCTGGTCCGGGAAGCCCTCCAGCTGTGCCGCCCGGCAGTGCAGCTCCGAGGCATGGGTGAGTCGGGCTGAGCCAGCTGGGTCGGGGGGAGGGGTGATCCACTTTGCGCTGACTTCTAGAAACCCACTGTCCTCACCAAGCCGCCAGATGGATTTGCATTAGTTCATACACCTTTCCTGTCTATAGCTGAGAGGTTTCTCCCAGCTCCAGCTTCTAGAACTTTGAGCTGAACCTGGGAGAGCTTAGAAGTGAAAACTACTAAGACAGAGCCCATCCCCTCACCAGGATGGCCCAACATCTTATTCTATTTTTTTTAACTTTGATTTATTTTTATTTATTTTTTGTCTGTGCCGCGCGGCTTGTGGGATCTTAGCTGCCCGACCAGGGATCAAACCTGGGCCCTCGGCAGTAAGGGCGTGGAGTCCTAACCACTGGAATGCCAGGGAATTCCCCCAGCATCTTATTCTGGAAAGGGCCACATAGGAGATATTTCAGGCAAAATCGAGGAAATTATGTTGACACTTAATATAACGAGAGATAAAACATGTTCCCACAGATTTTTTTATTGATGAAATTCAAAATAGAATGATAATAATTGAGCATGACTTTTTAAAAATATTTATTTGGTTGCACTGGGTCTCAGTTGCAGCACGCAGGCTCCTTAGTTGTGGCATGCATGCGGGATCTAGTTCCTTGACCAGGGATCAAACCTGGGCCCCCTTCATTGGGAGAGCAGAGTCTTAACCACTGCGCCACCAAGGAAGTCCTGAGCACAACTTTTTTGTAAGTCAGTTCTACTCACGAGAAAGACGAGGGGAACTCTTGTTCGGGGGGATAACATTTTGCTCAGTTGGGGTTCAAAGTTGATATTTCCTGTCATCCCACTAATTACAAACATCGATCCGAAAACATTAATGTATTTTACAAAAACCATTCTTAGCTCTCAGGACAAACCGTTCAGCTGGATTTGGCCCACACTCTGCCCTAGAACTTTAAGAATCTCTGAATCCTCCGTTGATACTCTGTCCAGGATGGTGTTTCGTTTGTTTGCGTTTTTTTAAATTGTGGCAAAATACACATAACATAAAATTAACCATTTTAATTGTACAGTTCCGTGGCATTAAGTACGCTCACACTGTTGGGCAGCCATCACCACCACCCATCTCCAGAACTTGCTCATCTTTTCAAACAGAAACTCTGTCCCCATTAAACACTCACTCCCCATCCCCCACTCCCCCAGCCCCTGGCACCCACCCTTCTACCTCCGTCTCTATGAATTTGACCACTCCAGGCACCTCATATAAGTGGAATCATGCAGTATTTGTCCTTTTTGTGTCTGGCTTATTTCACTTAACATAATGTCCTCAAGGTTCACCCATGTTGTAGCATGTGTTAGAATATCTTTCCTTTTTAAGGTTGAATAACATTCCACCGTGTGGAAGAACCGCATTTTGCTTATCCACTCATCCATCAGTGGACACTTGGTTTGTCTTTACCTTTTGGCAATTGTGAATGATGCTGTTGTGGATATGGGTGTACAAATATCTTTTCGAGACCTTGCTTTCAATTCTTCTGGATATATACCCAGGTGTCGAATTCCTCAATCATCTGATAGTTCTGTGTTTAATTTTTGAGGAACTGCCAGACCATTTTCCACAGTGGCTGGACCGTTTCACATTCCCACCAACAGTGCATAAAAGTTCTAGTTTCTCTGCATCTTCTCCAACACTTGTTACTTTCTGATAAAAAAAAAAAAAAAAAAAAGCCATCCTAATGAGTGTGAAGTGACCAGGATGGTTTTTTATCATACATTTCCAAGCTGGTTCTTTTTTTCTTTTTTTTTGCCACACCACGTGGCTTGTGGTATCTTAGTTCCCCGACCAGGGATACCCCCGGGCCCCAGCACTGAACCTTGGAGTCCTAACCACTGGACTGCCAGGGAATTCCCATCCCAGCTGGTTTTGATTTGAGGGCTTTTACAAGGGGTTTTATAAAGGTGCTTAATTCCTGTATCCCTTCCGTGGCTTGCTCAGACCTGACAACTGTTGCTTGTCCGAGAAGCCTGTCTGGCCACCACTGACGCTGGACACCCCTGGCCATCACACCCCTGCATATTTCATCATTGCATGTTGTTTCCATCTATCTTAACTCTTAGTTATTATTTCTGCTGGCTTTCATTTGCATCATCTGTCTGCCTCTGCTCCCTGCCAAATGTCATCCCTACTACATGGACCAGTCCAAGAGTATGGATTTTGAGTTCCATCATGCTGATTCAAATCTGGGCTCTGCTACTTACTGGCAGAGTGACCTTGCAAGCCCCTAACTACCCCACCCCTCCCCCATCCTCACTCCCACCTTGCAGCCTTCAGTTTTCCCATCTGCAAAATGGGGATGTTGGTCGACCCTCCCACCTAGGGCTGCTGGGAAAGTTTTGCTAGTCAATTCATGCTGAGCCTGTCCCCATGGCGCCATCCGAGGATCCCGTATGGTCATGTGACAGCACCAATGTTTTGACGTGAACGGCCTTGGAGAAGCCATTTCTGTCCTCTGCTTCCCTCATCAGCAAAATGTGGGACAGAACTAAAGTGTGTCTAGGATCCCACCCAAGTGGGAGATACTGGTGCCCATGATCAGTTACACCTTTCTCCTACATTCACGCTCGCCAGCAGTTTTAAACCTCGAAGGGAGTGATTTCCCAGGAAAACAGCCTTGGGCTTACATGCCCAGTTTAAGGGAAGATTTAAAAGCCCAAATCACAGTATGTTCTTTGCAGTGTTTCTTGATTGACAACCTGTGGCTGCCCAGAACAAGGAGGTGGTGTAGGAATGAATATCCCCACCAGATGGCGCAGCTGAGCAACCATGCGCTCTCACCACATTCCAGTACTGTACGGCCAGCTCCTGAAAGCCCGTTGGTATTCCCTGTTTCTCCCATTGCCTCAGGCTCCAGGATGACTTGGTGTGGTGCCATTTCTGTCCCTGTTTTTATTTTAAAAGACTGATATTTTGTTCATCATGGATGAGGGGGCGGGCGCATCCGTTTTGATTTTTTTAAATATTGCATTAAAATAGTACTTATCTTGATGGTTGAGTTTGTTGGCACCACTTTAACTTTTGTACCCGTGGTGAGTGGGGCACTTGCCCCTGATTCTGGCCCTGCCCCGTTCCACCCACCAGCAAACCCAGGCACAGGGCATTGCCACCGTTGCCCCAGGCTCCACAGTTAGGGTGCTCCAACAACAGGGACAAAATGAACTGTCTACCTTCAATGTCCCTGGTCTTCACTTGGCATTGCAATCAAACGTTGGGGGTCAGATTCCCGCCTCTTACTGGCTGTGTGACCTTGAGTAAGTTGCTTAATGGAACCTATGACTATTACTTTATATGGCAAAAAAAAAAATGTGATTAAGGTTCTTGGGATAGAGAGTTTATCCTGGATTATCTAGGTGGGCCCAAAATTCAATCACAAGTGTCTTAATAAGAAGGAAGCAGAGGGAGATTTGAAACAGAAAAAGGGAAAATGCAGAGATGCACAGATGAGAAGGCCATGTGAAAACGGAGGCAGAAACTGGGATGAGGCACTTCTATACGGCTGGTGGGAATGTCAATTGCTGCAGCCACTGTGGAAAACAGCATGGAAGTTTCTCAAAAAAACTAAAAAATAGAACTACCATATGAGCCAGTAATTCCATTCCTGGGTAAAACAAAACAAAACAAAAACACTAATTCGAAAAGATACATGTGCCCCAATGTTCCTAGTAGCATTATTTACAATTGCCAAAATATGGAAGCACCTAAATGTCCATCAACAGATGAATGGATAAAGAAGATGTGGTATATGTATACAATGGAATACTACTCAGCCATAAAAAAGAACGAAATTTTGCCATTTACAGCAACATGGATGGACTTGGAGGGCATTAGTCTAAATAAGTTAGAGAAATACAAATATTGTATGATATCAATTGTACGTGGAATCTAAAAAAATACAACATACTAGTGAATATAACAAAAAAGAAGCAGACTCACAGACACAGAGTAAAAACTAGTAGTTACCAGTGGAGAGAGGGAATGGTAGAGGGGCAAAATAGGGGTGGGGGAATGGGAGGTACAAATTACTGGGTGTAAGATAGGCTTCAAGGATGTATTGTACAACATGGGGAATATAATCAATATTTTGTAATAACTGTAAGTGGAGTGTAACCTTTTAAAATTGTATAAACAATTAAAAATTTAAAAAGAGATTGTGGTGATGTGGTCACAAGCCAAGGAACACCTGAAGCCCCCAGAAGCTGGAAGAGGCAAGGAAGCATCCCCCCCCAGAGCCTCTGGAGGGAGCACAGCCCTGCCGACACCTCGATTTCGGACTTCTGGCCTCCAGAACTGTGAGAGAAGGAAGTTCTGTTGTCTGAAGCCCCCCAGATTGTCTTGTTATAGCAGCCACAGGACACTAACCCACTCAGAAACTATGAAGTGCTGGAGAAGTGATCATTATTTCTCTAACAGACACTTATTGGGTGCCTGACACTCAGAACATAGCAATGAACAAGACAGGCATCCTCCCTGCTATCTGGAAACCCAAGGTCTAGGGTAGGAGAGGGGGAAACCACCTGGTGCACTTGAAGTAGGGGCAAGTGTGTGTGGAGCACAGAAAAGGAGGCAGGAGAGGGGCTCCACCCAGGGAAGCAGGGCCCCTCCCCTTAACCAGCATCTCCTCTGTTGCAGAGAGAAGCATCTTGTATACAGAACTCCTGGCCAGCCTCCATTTCTTCGCCACCTCACATCCGGCACTGGTGGGACAGCTGTGCCAACAGGTGCAGAGCTGGTTCCGGATGTGCCCACACCCTGTGCTGGTGCCCCTCAGAGGATTCCTCCAGCCCCCGGGAGGACCCCTCCAGGCAACCCTCACCGGCTGTCACAAAGGTGCGTCTCCCAAGCGTAGCCAAAATCCCGCCAGGCCCCTGCCTGCCTGGGGGCAGTGGACTGTAGGTGTTCTGGGCTGCCAGCTGGGAAGCCCCAAGGGTGCCATCAGGACCTCTGCCAGCTGGGAAGCCCCAAGGGTGCCATCAGGACCTGGCCCTGCGGTCTCATGCTGACTCGGCTCCCTCTGCCCACCAGGGACTGTAGATTACTAGTGTAAATACTGCCAATGAGCCCAGATCGAGGGCATGCCAACTGCCTCTGGGGTTTCATCTCTAAGAGTTCGGTGCCCGTCTTATAGATAGCTTCTGAGATTTACAGCCTAATGCTAGTAAGTCTGGAAACTAGGAACTGGTGCCTGACTGGACCCTGAGAGGCTGGTGGAACTTGTAGGTTCTCCCTGGGACACCAGAATGTCAGAGGGACAAGAGGATTTAGTTCTCTCCATCCATTCTTCATCCATCCTTCCTTCCTTCCTTCCTTCCTTCCTTCCAACCAGCTGTCCATCTGTCTGTTCATCCCTCCACCCATCCCTCCATCCATTCATCCTTCCACCCTTCCTTCCATCTATCCATCTGTATGTCCTTCCATCCTTCCTCCCTCCTTTATTCCTTCCTTCCTTCCCATCCAACCATCCATTCATCCATTCACCCATCAGTTGTCCGTATTTCCAATAGTCACCCTTCCTTCCACCCTTCTATCCACACCACTTACCTTCCATTTCCCCCAGTTTGCCATCTCCTATCCCCTCGCTTTACCCCTTCACATACTCAGCCAACTCACCCACCCATCTATCAAATAATTCATCCAGTTACCCATCTAACACCCACACATTCACTCACCCACTCATCTAACCAGCCATCTATCTGTCCACTTATCCACCAGTTCACCTCCATTCATCCATCCCTTTATCTACCCACCCATAATCTCTCACATTAATCATTGAATACAGTTAGCTTTGGTTCAAATGCCAGTTATTGTGACTCAGGCCATTTTTGTGCCACATAGCCTTGTAGGGAAAGCTATACTCCCAAGGCACAGAGCTTCCAAATCAGAAATTCTAAGAGATGCTAAGGACAATGCATGGAAGAATTGATTTAGGGACAGCTACTAGAATGCTGTGTTGAGAAGGATTCTGAGACTGAATCTGGTTTAATGGTATATTGGTTACAATACAAGTTCTGATGCTGTAACAAAGGCCAAAGTAGCAGTGGCTTAAATAAAACAGGAGTTCATTTCTCTCACACACAATAGTCCAGGCATAAGAAAAGGTAATATGGTATCTCCAGGGGGTCAGGGACCCAAACTCTTTCAAATTTTTTGCTCTGCCATTTTCAATGTGAGGTTTCCATTAAATGGCCCAAAATAGCTGCTCCAGCTCTTACCATCACAATGGCATTCCAGCCGGTGGGAAGAGGGAAGGAGAAGTAGATGGCAGGCCCCTTCCCTTCAAAGGCATGGCCTTGAAGCAGAGCTTACCACTTCTGCTCCTGTCGTGCTGCTAAGAACTTGGCCATCTTCAACTGTAAGGGAGCTTGGGAAAAATGGTCTTTGAGTAACCACGTACTCACCTAAAACCTGTGGGCTGTGGGTTTTATTACTGAAGGAAGCATGATAGAATGGCAATTGGGGGGGACAAATCACAGAGAGTGCAGTGATTGATTAGTGATGTCTGCCACAGCGTAGGCAAAGGAAGTTACAGCTCAAAGTGAATTTTTTCTTTTTCTCATCTCAGTAGGGAAATGTGCCACTTGTACGAGCTCTAGTCATGTTGAAGTTGAGAAAGTTCCTACGCACTCTGGGCTTCAGTTTCTTCATTTTTAAAATGAGAAGTTTGAGTTCACATTTCCAGGGTCACACAGTGAGTGAGTGATCCGCCCCCCCCCCAAAAAAAAGGGAAAAAAAGAAAGAAAAAAAATCTCGTCTCTTCATGCCCTGTCCCGATGAGGTAGAAACAAAATTCTGGATTCTCAGACCTTGACTGGCTCTGACTTCAGCACCTCCCCCATCACCTTAAAAATGAGGAAACTGAGGCACAGAGCAGGAAAAGGCATCAGGGCATTCAGAAACTCTGGCCTCCTGATATTTGGGCTGTTTTCTCCAGTGTAACTTGGTCCCTGTTTGTCTTCAGCGATGATCCAATCAAGATCCACCCGGCAGAGAGCCTTGGGCTGTGTTTGCTCAAACTATTGGCAAATATTTTTTTCTTCGGGGCACCAGCCCTTCTTTTCCCACACAGCTCAAGCTCAAAGAGAAGTCGAAAGCAGGGTTCTCATCCTCAGCCAATATAATTCCATTCCTGAGTCTTCTCCAACTGTGCACTCAACCACGCATCACTGACATTTGCGGCTGGATCCTTCTCTGGGGTGGGGCCATCATGTGCACTGCAGGATGTTGAGCAGCGTCCCTGCCTCCACCCATCAGATGCCAGTAGCATCCTGGTCCCCAGTTGTAACAACCAAAAATGTCTCTAGACATTTCCCAGTGTGCCCTGGGGGGCAGAATCGCCCCTGGGTAGGAACCGCTGAACTAGAGACACTAGAGACACATTTTCCTACCTCAGATCAACATAAACATTTCAACCCAGAGTCTTCATCTGGCATCTGACAGCGCTGGCTTTGAAATCCTGGCTCTGCCACTTCTAGGTGTGTGACTCTGTCTGTGCCCCAGTTTCCTTATCTGTGAAGTGAGGGGCCCATTAGAGTACCTCATGGCTGAGCACTCAGACACATGAGCTCTTGTTTCTGTGTGGCTGCAGGCATCACTGCCATGGCACAGAGCCTGGAAGAGAAGCTGCTGGTGGTTGGCACCCAGGAGAGCATGGTAGCTGTGTGGGATATGGAAGAACAGCAGGTGATCCACATCCTACCTGGACACACAGGTGAGGCTCAGGAAGTGGGGTTTATGATCAGCTTCCTCTTAGAGTCCCACAGCAATCAATCAGTCCCCTGGGGCCCCTTCACTACCAATTCATTTCTCTGTATTAAAACCCTGGCCTTTGTTCCTGCATCAGCTAGCTATAGCCACATAACAAAACACCCCAAACAGGAATATAAATTGGTGCAGTCACTGTGGAGAATACTATGGAGGTTCCTCAAAAAACTAAAACTAAAGTTGCCATGTGATCCAGCAGTCCTACTCCTGGGCATATATCTGGACAAAACTGTAATTTGAAAAGATACATGCACCCCTATGTTCATAGCAGCAGTATTGAAAATAGCCAAGACTTGGCAACAACCTACACGTTCATTGACAGATGAATGGACAAAGAAGATGTGGTGTGTATATATATATATATATATACACACACACACATACACACACAATGGAATATTACTCAGCCATAAAAAAGAATGACATGGTGCCATTTGCACCTACATGGATGGCCCTAGAGATGATCATACTAAGTGAAGTAAGGCAGAAAGAGAAAGACAAATACCATATGATATCATTTATATGTGGAATATAAAATATGACACAAATGAACTTATCTACGAAACAGAAACAGACTCACAGACATAGAGAACAGACTTGTGGTTGCCAAGGGGAAGGGGGGCAGGGGAGGGTTGGATGGGGAGTTTGGGACCAGTAGATGCAAACTATTATATATGGGATGGATAAACAACAAGGTCCTATTGTATAGCACAGGGAACTATATTCAATATCCTGTAATAAACCATAATGGAAAAGAATATGAAAAAGAAAAAACCCACCCCAAACAGAGTAGCTTCAAACAATAGCTGTTTATTTAGCTCACCTCTGTGACTGGGCAATTCAGGCTGGGCTCAGCCAGGCAGCTCTTCTGGTCTCAGCCAGGCTTGCTCATGCATATGTAATCAGTTATGGGGCGTCTGGGAGCTGGCTGGTTCAGGACATTCTTAGCTGAGACAACTCAGCTCTGTTCCACATGATCTCTCATCCTCCAGCTGGTGAGCCTGGGCAGAGGCAGGGTTTCAGGAGGGCAAGCAGAAGTGTACAAGGTCTCTGAAGGCCTGGAACTGGCCTTGGAACCGGCACTCCTTCACATTCTATTGGCCAAAGGAAGTCCCAAGAACAATCCAGAATCAATGGGTAGGGAAATTGGCTTCATCTCTTGATGGGAGGAGCAAAGTCACACTGCACAAGCTATAGACCTTGGAGGGTAAAGGATTGTGGTCATTTATGCAATTTGTCTACCACAGTCTCTCAGAGCCTAAGTAACGTTTTCATTTCTACAAAACCATCACAGCTGTGGTTGGTTCATTCCAACAATTAGTGAGTGCTTACTGTGTACCAGGCCCTGATCTGAGGCTGAAGAGAGACAGATCGGGGCCGAAACTCGGGTAAGGAGAGTGAGGCACACTCCTTGGGTGTAAAATTTAGGAGCATCCCAAAGTTAAAAAAAAACTTGGTCATCATGATAATATTTCAATGCAATGTGTTTATTTTTTATTTATTTATTTTGCTTTGGCCGTGCCACACAGCATGCGGGATCTTAGTTCCCCAGCCAGGGATCAAACCCATGCCCCCTGCAGCGGAAGCATGGAGTCTTAACCACTGGACCGCTGGGAAATTCCCGAATGCATTTATTTACTTATTTATTTATTGGCTGCATTAGGTCTTAGTTGCAGCACGCGGGACCTTTCGTTTCGGCGCATGGGCTCTTCCTTGCAGTGCATGGGCTTTTCTCTAGTTGTAGCGCACAGGCTCCAGAGCACGTGGGCTCATTAGTTGTGGCGCGCGAGCTTTAGTTGCCCCGCCGCATGTGGGACCTTAGTTCCCTGACCAGGGATCAAACTGGCGTCCCCTGCATTGCAGGATGGGTTCTTAACCACTGCGGAAAGTCCTGCAAATGTAATTTTTTAAAATGCTTTTAAAAATCAAAAAATTAATGCAAAACAATCCACGATGAATAAACATCAACCTGTCTTAAAGACAGGATGAGTAATAGTGCTGTGTCAATCCATACTGAAGAGAGAGGCAAAAGGAAAACTCAGCAGTTTGGTACCTCCTTAAACTTTGCACCCGAGGTAAGTGCCTTACTTGCCTCACCCTGATCCCGGCCCTGAGTCAGATCCATGTATTTGAGAAGGCAAGCTGGACAAAAGTGTAGTTACAAATTGCAATAAGTGTAGTGAGGAAAACAGGGTGTCATGAGCTACAATAACCAAAGTGACTGACTTAGGGCAGTTAGGGAAAGGATTTCTCTGAGCAGGGACACTCAGCCAAGATACAAAGGCTATGAATAAGTGTGCAAAGGGCAGGAGGGTAGAGCATCCCAGGTATGGGAAACAACCAGTGCAAAGACCCTGAGAAGATGAGGTTGGAACATTGATAGAGCAGCAAGGAAGCTGTAAGGCTGGAGCTTAGGATATTGTATCAAATGAAAGGAGCCACTCACAAAAGACTACATTGTATTTGATTCATTTATATGAAATGTCTGCAACAGGTAAATCTGGAGAGACAGAAAGCAGTTTAGTGGTTGTCAGGGGCTGGTGGAAGGGGGATGGAGAGAGACTGCTAATGGGGACGGGGTTTCCTTTTTGGGTGACAAAAATGTTCTGGAATCTGATAGAGGTGACGTTTGCACAACATCGTGAATGTACTAGTATCACTGATTATACAATTTAAGATGGTTTAAATGATAAGGAGAGAAAAAGGAGGGAGTGACAGTTTTTGAGGTTATGAAAATACTCTAAACCTAGCCTGTGGTGATGGTTGCACAACTCTGGGAACGTTCAGAACAGTGAATTATACTGTTGTACATGAATAGGTGAATTTTATGCTTGTGAATTATATCTCAATAAAGATGTTAAAATATTACATGATTGCAATCTCAGTATGTACATGGTTTTATTATTTTTTCCTCAACATTTCGCCATAAGCATTCTTTTGTTTTCATGGAATCTTTTTAAAAACAACTTTATTGAGGTATAATTTACATACCATACAATACATGTGTTTTAAACATATAGTCAATGATTTTGTAGTAAATTTATCAAATTGTGCCACCATCACCGTAATCCTGCTGTAGCACTTTCCATCACCCCAAGGAGATCCCTCCTGCCCCCTTTGCAGTCCATTCCTCCTCCCACCCCCAGCCCCATGGTAACCACCAATATGCTTTCTGAGTCTACAGGTTTGTATTTTCTGGACATTTCATATAAATGAAATTGTATAGCATGTGGTCTTTGGCATGGGACTTCTTTCACTCCACGTAATGTTGTTTGAGTTCATCTGTATTGTTACATGTATGGTTAGTTTTTCCTTTGCATTGCTGAGCCGTATTCCATTGCATGGAACGAACAGAGGTTTTAATCCATTCATCACTTGAAGGACATTTACACTGTTCCCAGTTTGGGGCTGTTATGAATAATGCTGCTGTGATTCACTGAATCTTTATAATACTTAACTGCACCAAAAATATTTCATCTCTCTCGATAGATCGTGTTCCAGAATTTATTAAACTATTTAAAATTTTTTGGGGGCTATTTAGGCTATTTCTAGTTATCTGCTATTTGTTTTTGTTTTTTTTTTGCGGTATGCTGGCCTCTCACTGTTGTGGCCTCTCCCGTTGTGGAGCACAGGCTCCGGACGCGCAGGCTCAGCAGCCATGGCTCACGGGCCCAGCCGCTCCGCGGCATGTGGGATCTTCCCGGACCGGGGCACGAACCCGTGTCCCCTGCATCGGCAGGCGGACTCTCAACCACTGTGCCACCAGGGAAGCCCTATCTGCTCTTTGGATAACACTGGGATGAATCTGTTTTTACACTTGCCAATATTTTTCCATTCTGCTGAGTATTTCTAGTGAGTGGTATTCTTGAATTGAAAGGTATGAACATTCTTATGGGTTTTGAGAAGTGTTATCTTATTGCTTTCCAAACAGATTGTAACAGATTAAAACACTCTCCAACCCCAAAGCTCCCAGCATTACATGTTTTCATTTTACTCTTTTTGTCTGAGGGGTTGGAGTGGGGTGGATACTGACAGAGTATCTGTCAAATAAGATTCCCTCTATTTTATCATCATCAGGATAACTATTTTCCTAGAGGTCTATTCAATCTCTGTATCTGTGTGTGAGAGCCATCTCTTCAAGACCTGAGCCTATTTACCAATGGTGACCTTGATTCAGTTTTTAAAGTCCTCAAACTCTTATTATTTGTAATCAGAAAAGCTCAATAATCAATTTACTGAAAAAACTGAAAATATTTTAGACCTACATAATAGGGGAAGTGAAAGTTTCCGATCCTGTGACAGCATGCTGGAGGTGGTTGGTACTGGCTTGTGAGAGCTGTCTGAAATTTTCAAGAATTTGGTGAGGTGATTGTCAAACACAACCATTCTTTTTTTTTAATTTTTTTTTTATTGTATAGTATATTTACAATGTTGTGTTAATTTCTGCTGTACAGCAAAGTAACTCAGTTATACACATATATACATTCTTTTATTTTTATTTTATTTATTTATTTTTTTCGGTATGTGGGCCTCTCCTGTTGTGGAGCACAGGCTCCGGACGCACAGGCCCAGCGGCCATGGCTCACGGGCCCAGCCGCTCCGCGGCATGTGGGATCTTCCCGGACCAGGGCACGAACCCGTGTCCCCTGCATCGACAGGCGGACTCTCATCCACTGCGCCACCAGGGAAGCCCTATATACATTCTTTTTTGTATTCTTTTCCATCATGGTTTATCCCAGTATATTGAATATAGTTCCCTGTGCTATACAGTAAATTTTTTTTCGGTACGCGGACCTCTCCTGTTGTGGAGCACAGGCTCCGGACGCGCAGGCCCAGCGGCCATGGCTCACGGGCCCAGCCGCTCCGCGGCATGTGGGATCTTCCTGGACCAGGGCACGAACCCGTGTCCCCTGCATCGACAGGCGGACTCTCATCCACTGCGCCACCAGGGAAGCCCTATATACATTCTTTTTTGTATTCTTTTCCATCATGGTTTATCCCAGTATATTGAATATAGTTCCCTGTGCTATACAGTAAGACCTTGTTGTTTATCCATTCTGTATGTAAGTTTGCATCTACTAACCCCAAACTCCCAGTCCATCCCTCCCCGACTTCTCTCTCCCTCTTGGCAACCACAAGTCTGTTCTCTATGTCCAAACACAGTCATTCTTAAACATTAAATTATAGAAACATACAATTAAATAGATTATATTAAAACAAGGTAATAAATACTCAAAGCTCATCACTTTCTAAATATTTTACCACACTCTACTCTTATCTCTCTTTTTGGCTGTTATATCCATGTGATGGAAATGGTGTGTTACTGACCATCTCTTTACAACTGCATATATATATATATATATCTCCAATAACCAGGTTGCACAAGCTTATATGACTATATATAACCATGGTCTTTTTTTTTTTTAGTTAACATCACATATTTTGCCTCTTTCCATATCATGTATACATCTCTAATTCACTTTAGTAGTGATATAGTATCCTATGTATGGGGATATATTATAAAGCATTACTATTTATAGAAATTTTGGTTGAAAAATACCACAATTTTAAGAAATAAAAATCACCCCTAATACTGCTGGCATATGAATTCTAAAGTAAAATTCCCTTCCTTTACTCTCCCCTCACCCTTCAGTGTCCCCCAGGAAGTGATCAGTGCAGACAGTCTGTTATATGCCATTAGCAATTTTTCTCTAGGCTTATGCAGACATAGCTCTGTCCTTTGAGCTTTCGTCAAAAATTACATCATGCTGTTTTATATACTGGGTTGCAACTTGCTTTTGTTGCAGTAGGTTGTAACGATGTTTTGTGGTGATTGAGAGCCTGGACTCCAAGCTGAGATCCTACCTCCATTACTTATTAACCATGTGGCTTTGGATAAGTTACTGTACTCAGCTGTGGCTCAGTTTCCCCATCTATACAATGGGATAACAAGAGTACCTCACGAGCTGTCATGAGATTAAAAGAGTTTAATGCATGTTAACCACTTACAACTATGTTTGGCACACAGAAAACACTAAGTATTGGCTGTTGTAATAATAATTATTATTAGGTGTATGTATATATCCATTTTATTATTTTTAATGCCTGCCTAATATTCTTTACATGGATGTACCATATTACTTAACCAACTCCCTTTTCATAGACAGGTTGTTTTCAGTTTTCTTTTTCTTTCTTTCTTTTTTTTTTTTTTTGCGGTACGCGGGCCTCTCACTGTTGTGGCTTCTCCCATTGCGGAGCACAGGCTCCGGACGTGCAGGCTTAGCGGCCATGCCTCACGGGCCTAGCCACTCCACGGCATGTGGGATCTTCCCAGACCGGGGCACGAACCCGCGTCCTCTGCATCGGCAGGCTGACGCTCAACCACTGCGCCACCAGGGAAGCCCTCAGTTTTCTTTTTACACAGACAGTGTTGCATTTAAAGTCCTTCTCCATCTTCACACACTTATGCTATTATTTCTGTAAGACACATTCCTGGAAGTGGGATTTCTGAGTCAAATTGTATGCACATTGTTCCTTTTCCCCTCGTTTTCTTAGCTTTTTATTCTAAAAATAACTGTAGACTCAGAGAAATTTGCTGAAATAGTACAGAGAATTCCTGTGTACCTTTTATCTACCTTTCCAGGCTAGCAATGTCTTACATAACTATAGTATATTATCAAAACCGAGATATTGCACATTTTAACTTTTAATAAATGTCACCAAATTACCCTTCTGCAAATTTATATCAACTTATACTCCCATCAGCATGGTATGAGATTAACTGATTTCTTGTACCTTTGCCAGCACTCCAGCAATTAATTCATAGTTTTTGCCAATACTATGGATAATAATGATATTGGTATTTCATGTTGCATTTTGTGACTACTAGTGAGATTGAACATCATTTTCAAATGTTTATTGTCCACTTGTACTATTTCTGTAAATCTCTTGTTATATGATTTGTCCAATTTGTAAGTTGTTTGCGTTTCTGTTGCTTATTTGTAAGAACTCTTTGTTTATTAAAGAGGGTCTCCATTTATCTGTTATATACTGCAAATATTTCCTCCTAATGTGTCATATGCCTTTCAAATTTATCCTCCTGAAATTTTACACTTTTATGTAATCCAGTTTGTCAATTTTTCCCCTTTATGTCTTCCAAATTTTGTTCTCCTTAGAAAACTATCTCTCCAGGAGTATGAAATCTTCTCTTATAATTTTATTTTGGTTTACTTTTTGTTTATTAATTTTAAATACTCCCTGGATGATGATAACCTTTTATACATTTCAGTGATCTCTATTTAATACAGATTCAGCATTTGGGCAATTGATTTAATCCCAACCAGTTGTTACACTCAGTTTAGCTTTGCCACATTCCATTATTTGTAATTTGGATATGTTCTAATCTATCCATCTTTCCTTTGGGAAACCAGGGAATTTCTAAGCCAGCAGAGGTTATGGTAGTTGGAAGGTCAAAATGTTCCCAGCTAATATACTATCCTCCACCCTGGCCTGCTGCAGGAGAGGTGAGGTGTGTGAAAGTGTTTGCCAAAGGATCGCTTGTCATCTCTACCTCGAAGGATCACACCCTGTGCTTGTGAAACTTACTCTCTGACCAGGAGAAATTCACCATTTGGGATGGAGGCTCACAAGGTCCCACTGAACCTCAGATCTTGAGCCTTCATGTGGATGAAGCAAAGAAGGTTGTGTATTCAGCATCTAACTCAAAGGTAACAAACACTTGCCCCGTTTGCAAAGTAAAGCTGAGACCAGAGCAGTCAAAGATGGCATATGGTGTTTATATAAGGAGGGTCTCCCTGATATGGGACAGGGGGACTGTAAACAGAGGTACACAACTACTTGAGAGGGTGCCATAAAGGGCTTCAAAACTTATAGTTGGATTAGATGATCTTGATAGATCTTTCTGATCCTAAGGGTTAAGACCTTTCACCATTTTTAATGCAGTCATTTTTTTAGTGCTATAAATTTCCCTCTGAGTACTGCTTTACCTACATCCCATGAACTTTGATATGTTATATTATCATTTACATTCAGTTCAAAATATTTTTAGCATTTCCCTTTTGATTTCTTCTTTGATCTATGGGCTATTTAGCAGTGTGATATTCATTTCCAAATATTTGAGAGGTTCCCAGATAGTGTTCTCTTATTTTTTTCCTAATATAATTCCATTTGCATTATGTGAATCCTTTCAAATTTATTGAAATGCTCTTTCTTGGTAAATGTTCCACATGCATCTGAAAACAATATGTTTTCTGCTGTGTTATTCCATCATGTCAATCATAACTCTATAATCTGATCATTTTATGAATAGAAACACACAACAGAATAATGGGTTAAAGCTTAGCAATTAAAGGCATGGGCCAAATCTGTATCTAAGTCCCAGTTGACTTCTTTGCAAGCTGAGTAATCTTGATTGTATCACCTCATCTCTCTGCCTCAATTCTTCCTCTACCTCATGAGATAATGAATGTAAAACACCCTTCATAGTGTTGGGCACATTGTAAGCAACAAACAATTAATAGCTATTAATTATTCTATTTTATTAGTAATTGATGGTTGTTAATGTAAGTAATATTGGTAGCTTACAAACTATGCTGTCCAAAGTGGAGAACCACCAGCTAGATGTGGTTATTGAGCATTTGAAATGTGGCTATTCCAAATTGAGATGTGCTGTAAGTATAAAACACACAGTGGATTTCAAAGACTCAGTATCATAAAGAAAAGTAAAATATTTCAATAATAATTTTATATTGATTACATGTTGAAATGATAACATTTGGATATACCGGGTTAAATAAAGTATATCATTGAAATTGATATCACTTGTTTCTTTTTACCTTTTTTAAGGTGGCTAATAAAAAATATAAAGTCATGTGTGGCTTGCATTATAGTTTTATTGGACAATGTAGGCTTAAATATTACAGAAGTGTGGGTTGATTTCAAGACTGATTATAGAAATCAGCTTTGTTATCAGCAAAAGTTTGGAAAATACAGTAAAGAAATAATATATAATAAATAATTACAAACATTACCATTATTAACATTTACATGATTTTGCTTTACGTGGTGCACGTGTGTGTATGCACGTGTGCATGTGTGTATGAAACAAAATGGGGATAAAACCATATACACAGTGTTTTAAAATAAATAAATTTATTTATTTTTGGCTGCATTGGGTCTTCATTGCTGTGCGAGGGCTTTCTCTAGCAGTGGAGAGTGGGGGCTATTCTTCGTTGCAGTGTGCAGGCTTCTCACTGCGGTGGTTTCTCTTACTGTGGAGCACAGGCTCTAGGTGCGGGCTCAGTAGTTGTGGCGTGTGTGCTCTAGAGCGCAGGCTCAGTAGTTGTGGCACATGGGCTTAGTTGCTCTGAGGCATGTGGGATCTTCCCAGACCAGGGATCGCACCCATGTCCCCTGCATTGGCAGGTGGATTCTTAAACACTGTGCCACCAGGGAAGTCCCTAAGCAGTTTTATAAAGCTATTTTTGCCCATAACCTTAAACATTCTTCAAAAACAGCATGATTAGTGATTTCATAAGATTCCGTTGCATGGCTCTGCTGTAGTTTATTTAGCTAATCCCTCATTACTGGACATGTAGGTTGTTTCAATTTCTTTGCACTTTCAAATAGCTGAGGTAACTTTCCTTGTACGTGTATCTTTGTGTGTATCTCTCCTTATTTCTTTAGTGTAAATCCCACAAATAAAATTAATGGGAAATGTTTACTATTTAAATGACTACTGCTGATAAAAAGGTACTTTTGGGGGTAAGGTTAAAAATGAAACCTCTTTAATTATTAATCAGCAGTTACTTGGAATGAACATATAGGCACATGGCATAGCTGACTGTTCTTCTATTTTTAAAACTTTTTATTTTAGAACAATTTTAGATTTACGGAAAAGCTATAAAGATAGTAGAGAGAGTTCCCGTATGGCCTTGTTCCAGCCTTCTCCAAAGTCAACATCTTATATAACCAGTGTACATTTGTCAAAACTAAGACATTAATATTGACAGTTACCATCAACTCAGTTCCAGAATTTATTTGGATTTTATCCATTTTTTCATGAATGTCCTTTTGCCATTCCAAGATCCAATCCAGGATTCGTCCCCCTTCCCCACTCCTTTTTTAAAAACTGACAGAGTGTCGACGTTAAAATGCATGAACTATAAAAAAAAATAGGTCTTAATATAGCCAATATTTTGTAATAACTGTAAAGGAAAGGAACTTTACAAAATTGTACAAAGATAAAAAAGATTTTTAATTGCAATGACAAAAAAAAAAAAGAAGAGGTCTTGCATTCGACTCTGGAAAACTTGCAGACTAGGTCTCCCTCTGACATGGCTCTTTCTTTTCATCATTCCTTTAGACCAATGCTTGGAATCTGGAAACTGAAGAGCTGATTTTCCATATCCTGGGGGATGCCTCTGACCCCTGGGTGTACACGGCAGTGCTGGCTTCCAGGGCCACGCTGTTGATGGTGTCGCAGGGTGACGTGGTCAGTCTGTGGAGTTCAGCCACAGGAACACTGCAAAGGAAGCAACATTTGTCCAGCATCAAAGAAGAAACAATTACCTGTGGGGTCTCAGTCCAGAAACAAAGAAAGATGGTGACCGGGTCCAGCAAGGGCTCCATCTCTTTGGTAAGCAACTTGACCGGATAGGATGCCAACATTAATTCAGCTCCAAAATGCTCAGATGGCCTAGAAGTTGGGAGAAACCATCTCACCTTTGATCTTTTAATAAATGACACTGGGCTTCTTCATTCTAGGGATCTGCAGTTCAGCGCAGTCCAGGAAACATCTCTTGGTGTCTCCTGGGGGCTGGCCAGTGTGGGGGATTGTTGGTGCTCAATCCTGCTGGAGATGATCTGGGAGGAAGTATAGAATGTGCATCAGAACTGTCCCTGCTGAGGGGTCAGGAGCTGGGGTTCTATCCACCAGCTCCATCAGTGGTTAGGTGAGGGCTGCTGCCAGGAACATTAACACAGAGGCCAAGTGTGTGGAAGGATAGGGTCAGAAAAAACAACCCAGTGCAGAGTTGCAGGTGTGTGGTGAGCAGCCTTCAGGAATAGAGGAGTACGCTGAGGAGATATGGATGGGGCACCAAGAGTGAGTTGTACAGAAGTCGTAGGTGGAGGAACAAGGGCAGCTTTCCAGGCATTGGAGGGGCTGTAGAAGTATAAGAGTCCAGCCACATCCTCAAGGAACTCAATCTAGGGAGGGAGCCAGGTTTGCCAATGACTTATAGTGACACAGAGTAACAGGGTCTGTTTTCAGTAGAGGTAGAAATAGTGTGTTCTTGGTTGGGGGAAGGAACAAATACTTCTGAAAGAGGCAGTCTGGGAAGGCTTCCCTCCGGGGCGGGGGGAGCCTCAGAAGAAGAAGGATTTCCAAGATGAATAAGGGAAGACGAGGAGAATAGGGGATATCATGGTGGGAAAGTAGGAACATGCCTGGTGTTGTAGGGAAAAGAGAGGTGGCGTGGAAATGGATCGCAGATGGTCTTGTATGTCCTGTTGAGGAAGTGAGAGTTTGAGGACGGGAGGAATATGGCCTCTAAAGAATCATCCCAAAGCTCCACATTTCTGGACCTCATACCTTGTAGCCTCCCTGAGCAATCAAGGCACCAAACACGATCGTGGAGGACATCCCCAGCCCTTTCATTAGGCCTCTCGGTTGCATCCCTTTACTCCTTCATTCACTGATTGTCCTCAGTAATATCCTTCAGCCTAGCAAGGAACTTGGACTTTAGGGTCAGACACACTTGAGTTTGAAAATCCTAGTCCTGAATGAAAATTGGTGCAGCCACTAACGGAGGTTCCTTAAAAAACTAAAACTAGAGCTGCCATATGATCCAGCAATCCCACTCCTGGGCATAATAAATCCAGAGAAAACTCTAATTCAAAAAACTACATGCACCTCAGGGTTCATTACAGCACTCTTTACAATAGCCAAGACATGGAAGCAACCTAAGTGTCCATCAACAGATGAATGATAAAGAAGATATGGCATATATATATATACAATGGAATACTACTCAGCCATAAAAAGAATGAAATAGGGCTTCCCTGGTGGCGCAGCGGTTGAGAGTCCGCCTGCCGATGCAGGGGACACGGGTTCGTGCCCTGGTCCGGGAAGATCCCACGTGCCGCGGAGCGGCTGGGCCCGTGAGCCATGGCCGCTGAGGCTGCGCGTCCGGAGCCTGTGCTCCGCAACGGGAGAGGCCACAACAGTGAGAGAGGCCCGCGTACCGCAAAAAAAAAAAAAAAAAAAAAATTGAAAAAATGCCATTTGCAGCAACATGGATGGACCTAGAGATTATCATACTAAGTGAAGTAAGCCAAGAAAGGGAAAGGTAAATACCATATGATAGCACTTATATGTGGAATCTAAAATATGATACAAATGAATTATTTACAAAACAGAAACAGACTCTCAGATGTAAAAAACAAACTTATAGTTAGCAAAGGGGAAAGGAGGTGGGGAGAGGGCTAAATTAGGAGTTTGGGATTAGCAGATACAAACTACTACATATAAAATATATAAACAACAAGGTCCTACTGTATAGCACAGGGAACTATATTCAGTATCCTGTAATAAACCATAATGGAAAAGTATATGAAAAATGGAAAAGAATATATATATAACAGTCACTTTGCTGTACACCAGAAACTAACATAACATTGTAAATCAACTATATTTCAATAAACAAAAAAACAAAAAAAAACAGAAAAGAAAATCCCACTCCTGCCTTTACCTAGTTGTATTCTTGGGCTACTCAACCCTTCTTTGAGCCTCAGTTTTCTCATCTGTAAAATGGGGAGAGGGAACATGGCACCTACATCCAGGGCCACAACAAGAGATGGACAGATGGGCACTTGTTCAGGCTTCCAACCAGCAGGGGTGGGGTGGGTATGCTAAGATAACACTGGAGTGAATTGGAAACATGGTGCTAGTTAACTCAGATTTCTCCCTATATAACTCACCTTTGGTGCCCCATCCCGATCCCCTCAGTTCTGAAGACTATTCTGTCAGTCCCAAGCCTACTGATGGCAGTGCCCTCAGTTAGGAATGCCTATGGTGCTTGTCTGGGCACACATCACTCATAGGGGGCTCTACACACATTTCTCCCACGGAGCCCCTATTTATGACTGGACTGGCTCTTGTGGCTCTTCTTATGATCACAGGATGCACTTCAGCAAGAAACCATCAGGGAACTTTGAGGAAGGTAAATAGCATGCCCAAGGGCCACACAGTGAAGTTGAGGGGAGAGAGAGAGTTGAGAGAGGGAGTGAGCAAACATGGACTTGGGGCTCTGCCTTTATTGGGGTCTGAGGGTGGGGTGTCTAGCATTTTGTGGATTCACTCTTTATTGGCAAATTTAAAACATATGGGGAGGAATTAGGACACAGGAAGGGGAAGGGCGTCACCCAAGTCGTCAGTTATCTAGGTTCTCCAGGGCTTTCTGAAAGAGGAACCTTCATGGGTGGACATCCTGGTTCCTTATCTAGTTGTTTTGCTAGTAGCTGCCAACATGTTTATTCAAGATGGATGTCCTTTGAAATGGCTGCCTCAGCAATCAGAAAGCTTGTTGTCAGGCACCTACATTGCAGCTGCACACCTGTGACTCTGCACCTGGTTGAGGTTTTTTTCTATCTCCTCTCCCCCCACACCAGCACACTTGGCTTCTGTGTTAATGCGCCTGGGAGCAGTCCTCAGCCAACCTGAAATAGAGGTGGTGCATAGAACCCCACCCAGCTCTTGGCCCCCCAGTGGGGGCATCTCTGATGCATGCTCTACACTCTCTCTCAGAGCATCCCCAGCAGGACTCAGCTGTTTGCCTGCATTGGTAACTGGCTTGATGAGCCACATTTATTGGCTGCCTTCCCTTCCCTGTCTCAATTCTCCACCCTCTACCAGTCAAAAGAAAGAAAGCCATAATTCAGCAATCATAATCAAACTGCCAAAAACCAAAGATAAAGAGAGAAATATTAAAAGCATCCAGAGGAAAAAAGACCCATTACATACCATGGTTGTCCATGATAAGATCTACAGATGATTTCTCATTGAAAACAATGGGGACAGAGACAATGGAAGGAATGGCATCTGTAATTTGAAAGAAAAAGCCAAAACCTGTCAACCTAGACTCCTATTTACAGGGAAATTATCCTTCAAAACTGAAAGCAAAATAAAAGACATTTTTAGGCAAATAAAGGCTGAGAGAACCTGTCTCCAACAAATCTGCACTATAAGAAATGCTGGGGGAAAAAAAAAAAAAGAAATGCTGGAAATAAGTTCTTCAGGCTGTGGGGATATAACACCAGATGAAAGTCCAATGAATAAAGGAAGAGCACCAGAAACGGTAACTAGAGGAGAAAGCTCAGCTCAAAGCTGTCTGTGTCCTAGGAAAATCAGAGCTTGAAAAAGTAGGTACTCAAAGACTCTAGAATTATTTGGTCTTGGGAAAAGCAGTCGTCTTGCACCAAAGTTCCTGTGTGGTACCCAGCCATCACTCCTCATCCAAGCTGGCTCTGAAATATTCAAGTCCAAGTGGAACTCAAGATGCTAGAGCCTCTAGACCTGCAAGCTATGAAAGAAGATCATGTATATGTCAGCCAAGAGCCTGGGGTTGAAATAACATGAAACCTACAAGGTAAAAATGTAAATAGGGCTTCCCTGGTGGCACAGTGGTTGAGAGTCCGCCTGCGGATGCAGGGGACGTGGGTTCGTGCCCCGGTCCGGGAAGATCCCACATACCGCGGAGCAGCTGGGCCCGTGAGCCATGGCCGCTGAGCCTGTGCGTCCAGAGCCTGTGCTCCGCAACGGGAGAGGCCACAACAGTGAGAGGCCCGCGTACCACAAAAAAAAAAAAAAAAATGTAAATAGACCCCATCCTGCTCTGAAATAAACACATGCATTTCTTCTGAGCACAACTTAATGTTGCATGTGCTGCCTGCATAGGGCAATTCCAACCTTGAGACCAGAGAGCCTACTACCACCTGCCTTTAGTGATTACAATTCAGTGAAACTTTGAAACTGACTAATGCATGGAATGATGATTTTGTCAGGAATGGGAGCTTTATTTTACTATCTAAATGTTAATGTTTTAAAAACACCTCCCCAAATTTATCTGGTTCAGCAAAGTGCATGTAATAGAGCTCTTATTTTGAACATAAAAAGTATGTATTTTTGTGAAAAGGAAATCCATTTCTTGGGCACTTTGCCTTCTTCATGGGGGTATAGATTGGTGAAACCCTTGGGAGAGAAATCTTGCAGAGTCTAAGATTAAAAAGTCACATCCCCATCTTAAATACTTGCCCATGTGCACACAAATGTAAACAGAGTGTGGCCTCATTTCATGTGAATTTGACTTAGGTAAATACGAAATAATATTATAAAAGTATTCAGTCTCATTTTATGTGCACATTTAGGAAATACGCACATAAATATGCACATAAATAGGGAAAATGCAAACACATTTAAAATTTATTTAGCATCTTATGATCTCGCAGCGAGGGGTGGGGGTAGGTGAATTGAAGACTGTGTTTACACTAGTGTGAGTGGCAGCAGCACTGTAGCTGGTGGACAGAAACACCTACCATCCTTCATCCATCGAAGGGGAAAATCCCTCTCAAATCTGTCATGTTTTGTATTATCTGAGATCTTCAGGTATATACCCCTCACTTAAAATGAGACCAGCCTTGGGCTTCCCTGGTGGCACAGTGGTTGAGAGTCCGCCTGCCGATACAGGGGACGCGGTCTCATGCCCCGGTCCGGGAAGATCCCACATGCCCCGGAGCGGCTGGGCCCGTGAGCCATGGCCGCTGAGCCTGTGCGTCCAGAGCCTGTGCTCCGCAACGGGAGAGGCCACAACAGTGAGAGGCCCGCGTACCGCAAAAAAAAAAAAAAAATGAGACCAGCCTTGAGGATAGTATCCCTCCGTGTAATAGCAAAACATTGACATGATCTGAAATGTCCATCTATGGGAAAATAGTTAAGTGAATTAAGGAAATGTTATACCATGGAAGATTACATAACTATAAAAAATTAGATAGTCTTGAGCAGTGGTCAGCTAACTCTGGCCCACTGCCTGTTTTTATTCAGTCCATGAGCTGAGAATGGTTTTTCTGATTTTAATGGTTGAAAAATGATTTTTAAAAGAAGAATATCTTGTGACATGTGAAAATTCCATAGAAGCCAAATTTAATGTCCATAAATGATGTTGTCTTGGTACATAACCACACCGTTTGTCTACAAACGGTCTGTGGCTGCATTTGTGCTCTCGTGGCAAAGTTGAGACCACATGGTCACAAAGTCTAAAGTGTTTACTATCTGGCCCATTACAGGAAAATTTGCCGACCCCTGGCCTAGAGATACTTTCGTGGAAATAATAAACTCTCACACAGTGCTCACTGTGTACTAAGGGCTATTGCAGGGACTTTTGTACCTATTATCTCATTTAACCCTCAAAACACAGCTAAGATGTAGCTGCTGCCATTATCTATATGTTACAGATGCGTTAAACTGAAGCACAGAGAGATGAAGTCATTTGCCTAAGGTCACACAGCTAGGAAGTGTCACAGACAGGATTTGAACTCAAACAGTCTGGCTCTAGGATCCATGCTCTTAAGCGCTATGCTACACCTGGGTGCCATTGACAGCTGGGGCCAGGTCCTTCTTTGCCATTGGGGGCCGTCCTATGCGTTGTAGGGTATTCAGCAGCATCCCTAGCCATTGCCCACTCGATGCAGAGCATCTGCCCTATCTTTACAACCAAAAATGTCTCTAAGGCGTTGCCCAGTGTTCTCAGCGGGGAGGGACAAAATCACCCCTTGCTCCAGTTGAGAACCGCTACCCCAGACACATTAAGTGAAAAAAGCAACTTGCAGAACAATATCTACGAGGGATGGTGGAGAAAGGAGGCTTGTGTAAATGTTTACCTACACAAACGGATTCTCAGCAAACATAGACAAAGATGCCTTCCAGGGAGAAAGCAGAATGGTGGGGAAGGTGAAAAGATGCTCGTGGGGAGCTCTGGCCATTTCTTTTTTTTTTTTAATTATACAGTATAATTTTTTTTAAGTTTTAAAAGAATCACGTTTTTGAAAAAATCAGCAATAACACTGTCGACGAAAATTCAATTAACCATCAAGTGAAGAAGAAAAAAGGGAATTTTATTCGAGCTAAACTGAGGATTATAACCCAGGAAGCAGATTCTCAGAAAGCTCTGAGAACTGTGCTGCCTGTTGGAAGTCGAAGGCACAGTCATATACATTTTTGAGACAAACGATCATACATCAAAATGACATGCTGGTATTTTACATAAAGTTCACCAAGGATATAGAGGCCCCATAAACAAGTACAAAACGAGCAGCGAGTCACCATGACCCCCTACAGAGCTGGGAAAGAACACTATTCTTTTTTTTTTTTTAACATCTTTATTGGGGTATAATTGCTTTACAATGGTGTGTTAGTTTCTGCTGTATAACAAAGCGAATCAGTTATACATATACGTATGTTCCCATATCTCTTCCCTCTTGCGTCTCCCTCCCTCCTACCCTCCCTAGCCCACCCCTCTAGGTGGTCACAATCCACCGAGCTGATTTCCCTGTGCTATGCAGCTGCTTCTCACTAGCTATCTATTTTACGTTTGGTAGTGTATATATGTCCATGCCACTCTCTCACTTTGTCACAGCTTACCCTTCCCCCTCCCCATATCCTCAAGTTCATTCTCTAGTAGGTCTGTGTCTTTATTCCTGTCTTGCCCCAGGTTCTTCATGACCTTATTTTTTTCCCTTAGATTCCATATATATGTGTTAGCATACGGTATTTGTTTTTCTCTTTCTGACATACTTCACTCTGTATGACAGACTCTAGGTCCATCCACCTCACTACCAATAACTCAATTTCGTTTCTTTTTATGGCTGAGTAATATTCCATCGATAAATTTTGGAGATTAATCCTTTGTCAGTTGCTTCATTTGCAAATATTTTCTCCCATTCTGAGGGTTGTCTTTTCACCTTGTTTATGGTTTCCTTTGCTGTGCAAAAGCTTTTAAGTTTCATTAGGTCCCATTTGTTTATTTTTGTTTTTATTTCCATTTCTCTAGGAGGTGGGTCAAAAAGGATCTTGCTGTGATTTATGTCATAGAGGAACACTATTCTTTTAAGAAGTTACATTGCTAGTGTCAGAAGAAAGGGGGAAAAAATTGATGTTTACTGTTGAGCAGGCACTCCCATCTTTGATGAGCTCTGGTTAACGTGTAATGCAAATCACACCGCACCTTAGGGGAGGAGAATACCCAAACTAACACAGAGAGAGAATTTTATGTTTAATTTTTTCTTGTCCTGCCTTAACATATAAATTAGTTTTGTAAACTATAAATTAAAATATAATTTTTATTTCATCAACAGCTATGTAGAAATTGACTTCCTCCAGCCCTTGCTTAAAACAAAAACAAAAGCAGAAAAAAAAAAAAGAAAGAAAGGAAAAAAAGAAACCCCAAACCTTCCTCTTAGATCTGAACAAAACCAGTTCATTTCTGCAACTCGGGAATGGGGAGAATGATGCTGCCCTCCCCTGGCTCCAACCTACCTTTCGACCTTATTTGAGATCTTCAGAGCTCCTCTGGGGGTAGAAAACTAGAGTGCTGGGATGTTCTCTGGGTCCCCGAGTTGGTTATGACAACAATGTCAACAGTAATAATAGTAGCTGCCACTTTGGGAGGACTGATTATGGGCCAGAGGGAACCATCCTATGCACTTCTTAACCACGATAGCTCTGTGAGGCAGTCCTGGTACCATCTCCCATTAAACAGATGAGGTAACTGAGGCAGCCAGGGGCTAAGGAATTTGCTTAGGATCACAGAGCTGGTGAGTGGCAGAGCCCTGCGTCAAATGCAAGCTCTTGACCCTGAACGCTTAACCCAGTGGAAATGCTTGATGGGCATCCTTGCTTCTGCACGGGTTTCCTCCGAAGGAGACAGCCTGCTGGAGAAGCTTCCAGAAGCCGTGGGGTTCCTGGTGGTCTCTGAAGATGAGTCCCTTCTCGCTGCAGGTAGCATTTAGCTCTCATTTGGAGTCCTGAGGCGGCAACTCCGGATTTGGTTGGAAGTGGAGAGGGGCTTGGGGAAAGGGGGAAGAGGCTCAGCAAACTTTTTCTGCTTTTTCTGCAAAGAGCCTCATAGTCCCTGTGCATCATTGCCTGTCTCTGTCACAATTATCCAACCCTGCCCTTGTAATTCGAAAGCCTCCATGGACGATATTTCAAGTGAGTATGGCTATGTGCCAATAAAACTTTCATGGATGCCGAAATTTGAATTTCATACCATTTTCATGTGTTATGAAATAGTAATCTTATTTTAGTTTTTTCAAGCATGTAAAAAACTTAAAAACTATTAGATCACATATAAAAATCGGGGACCAGCCAATTTTCACCCATGGGTTGTAGTTTGCCAACACATGTTCTGGATAAATCTCTGAACCTTTCTGGGCTTCCGGTCCATTATCTTGGAAATGGGAGTGGTTATTCCTGCCAGAGAATCACAGGGAGAGAGGGAGGTAGGGTGAGAGGTTAGGGTACCCTCAGCCCACACTACCCCAGCCACAAGAAAGACTGGTTGGTGCTATGTCAAGATAAGAAACAGGGGCTATAGGAACATGTGACAGGATTCCCTTTCCTTAGTCTGAAGCAATCAGGGAAGGCTACCTGGTAGAGGTGACCAACAGGTGCTCCACATCCCGATTTTTTTTTAAAGAAAAAAATTTTAGAGCAGTTTTAGGTTCACAGCCAAACAGAAGATACAGAGAGTTCCATATACCCGTGTGTGGGGCTGTGCTCCCACTCACACACAGCCTCCCCCATTTTCAATATGGCCCACCAGAGTGGTGAATTTGTTACAACTGATGAACCTACACTGACACAGCATCCTCACTCAAACTCCATAGCTAACATTATGGTTCACTCTTAGTGTTGCATATTCTGTGGGTCTGGACAAATGTATAATGATGTATATCCATCGTTATAGTATCATACAGATTACTTTCACTGCCCTTAAATCAGTCTGATTTTTACAAAGCCATTTCCAGGGGCCAAAGACACTTCAGACCAGCACTGTCCAGTAATGCAGACTACGAATGTGAGCCACATTTATACTGTGAATTTTCTCCTGACCTTAGTTAAAAAGGTAAAAAGAAACAGGTGACATTTGTGTTAATGATGTATCTTATTTAATACAATAGACCCCAAAAACCAACATGAAATCAGTATGATTTTAATGGTATATTTCACATTACTTTTAAAATTCTTGTGTGAAGTTTTTGATATCTAGCATGTATTTTATACTTATGGCTCATCTCTTGAGACCAGCCTCATTAATAGCCACGTGTGACTTGTGCCAACCGTATCAGAGAGTGCAGAGGTCCAGTAGATAAATGCTTATCCTCTAAGATTGACTGACGGCAGGTTGAATGATGTATACCCTCCATCCTGTTTCCAAAAGAATTTCAAGTGACTTAAGTGTGTATAAAATAAGCATGGGAAACAGGAACAGAAGACAAAAGAAAATGAGCATGGTGGCACAAAATAGAATCAAGACTGAGACCAAAGGCATTGAGGACCTCAGTGACCTAGAAACCTGCTACAGTTGAGTTTCAAGTGCGGCTCTTTCCAGCATCCAGTGAGAAGAAGGAGCCTCAGCAGTTTTTCCATCCACAGTTTTGGGAACCAACCTTTGCTTGCAAGATGTACCTCAATCTTAAGTCAGCTAAGATCAGGCAAGGATTTCATTGATAAATAGAATCAGGGGTCCCCAAGATCATCTTCAGGTCTGATGATTTTTTAGGGCTCACAGAACTCAGAAGAGCTGTTACATTCACAGTTACAGTTTATTGCAGCAAAAGGGTACAGATTAAAATCAGCAAAAGGAAGAGGCACACGGGGCAGAGTCCAGGAGAGACCAAGCACGAGCTTGTCCTCCTCCAGTGGAGTCTTGCAAGCAGTGCTTACTTACCCAGCAATGATGTATGACACCATCCATGGCATACTGCCAACCGGGAAATCTCACCCCAGCCTTGGCGTCCAGGCTTTTTACTGGTAGATGGTCATGTAGACAAGGCTGATCCTTGCACAGCTAACTTTAATCACCAGCCCCACCCCTGAGGTCAAGCTGATACTGCATGTCCCAAAGCTCCCACCATACGTCACGCTCTGAGCATAGACCACGCAGTGTGGCCCAAGGCCTCAGGGTAACAAAGATACTCCTTTTAGGCAGGACATTCCAAGGGCTCAGAGGTCACCTTCCAGGAGCCAGACTAGGACCAAACCTTTCATGTGCAGGGTGTGGACGACGCAGGCCTGCTGAGCTCATCCTTTACTGCATAAGAGTATAATGCAAATATCCTTGGAGAGCAGATATTTTGGTGCATTTCTTCAGTTTCCCACACACATGTTTCATCCATAACATCCTTCCATGTGAGGCTATCATTCAAGCACAATTCAATAAAAGTAGTTCCACAGGGAGCATGGAGAGACATAAGGCATACTCAGCCCCCAACCCTCAGTGACCTGACTTGATCCAGGGATTGTCTTGAGGCTAAACTGAGATGTCACATGTGAGGTGCACAGCAGAGAGCCTCATACCATAACTCCTCAGTGAGAGAGTTAACCTTGTAATAACAGTAGTTAATACTTGGGTATTTACAGTGTGTTGGAACCCATCCTAAACAGTTAACATGTGTTAATTCCTTTATACCCCAATAGCCCTGGGAGGTAGGCACTTTTATTATTCTCATTTATAGATGAGGAAACTGAGGCACAGAGAAGTTAGGTAACTTGCTTGAGGTCACACAGCTGTAAGTGGAGGGGCTGGGATTTGAATTCATAGTCAGGCTTGACTCTGCAGCCTCAAATAAGATGCTGAATGTTTGTTTATTTACCGACAATGTTTTATTTCTGAACCTCTGGAAGAATTGATGGCTTGCCTATCTTGTCAGCAATAACTCCTGGGAAAGCACAGGGTATCCACTTGAATGAGATCATGCTAACACAGCACCCACACCGAGACCTGAGCTGTCGGTGCCAATGGAAATGCGTGACTTAGCAGGCCATCTGTGGTGTTCCAAACACAGAGATCTTTTTATAAAGTAAGGGGGCGGCTTCCTTCCCACTCAAAAAAAACAATAAACACACAAACAGCTGAGTTTCTCTGCCAGCTGCTGCGGTGTGTCCCATGGTGCATTTACTGGCTGAGCAGAAGCAGGGCCTGCACTCTCTCCTGTATGGGGCCTGGAAGGCCGTGCATCATCTGGCCTTCACCCACCTCCCTGTGCTGCTAGGGGTCCTCTCAACAAAACGTTCACTCACACAGTATTTGGAACACAAGAGGACAAGTCCCCTTGGGTAGGGTTGCCAGATAAAATACAGAACACTCAGTTAAATTTCAGGTAAACAACAAATCAAGTTTTTAGTATAAGTATATCCCACATAACATTGTGGGATATACTCATGAAAATTTCACTGTTCCTCTGAAATTCCAATTTAACTGGGTGTCCTGTTGTTGTTGCAGTTGTTGTTTTGCTAAATCTGGCACCCCTTCCTCTCACTCTGCTACAGCTGCACTGGCCTCCATGCTGGTCTTCAAACACACCAGGCCTTTCCTACCTCCTGGCTGTCCCATGCTAGTCCCATTATTCCAGTGCCTGCCACTTCCTCATCTCTCTAACCTCAAAATAAATGTACTGTCACAAATTACCATACAAACCTGGTGGCTTAAAACAACAAGAATTTCTTCACTCACTGTTCTAGGGGCCAGAAGCCCGAAAGCAAGGCATTGGCAGGACTGGCTCCCTCCAGAGTCTTCAGAGAAGTACTTTTTTTTTTTTTTTTAACGTCTTTATTGGAGTATAATTGCTTTACAATGTTGTGTTAGTTTCTGCTTTATAACAAAGTGAATCAGGGCTTCCCTGGTGGCGCAGTGGTTGACAGTCCGCCTGCCGATGCAGGGGACACGGGTTCGTGCCCCAGTCCGAGAGGATCCCACATGCCGCGGAGCGGCTGGGCCCGTGAGCCATGGCCGCTGAGCCTGCGCGTCCGGAGCCTGTGCTCCGCAACGGGAGAGGCCACAACAGTGAGAGGCCCGCGTACCGCAAAAAAACCCAAAAAAACAAAAAAGCGTGAATCAGCTATACATATACATATATCTCCATATCTCCTTCCTCTTGAGTCTCCCTCTCACCCCCCCATCCCACTCCTCTAGGTGGTCACAGAGCACTGAGCTGATCTCCCTGTGCTATGTGGCTGCTTCCCACTAGCTATCTATTTTACATGTGGTAGTGTATATATGTCCATGTCACTCTCTTACTTCATCCCAGCTTAACTTTCCCCCTCCCTGTGTCCTCAAGCCCATTCTCTACATCTGCGTCTTTATTCCTGTCCTGCCTCTAGGTTCTTCAGAACCATTTTTTTTTAGATTCCATATATATGTGTTAGCATACAGTATTTATTTTTCTCTTTCTGACTTACTTCACTCTGTATGACAGACTCTAGGTCTATCCACCTCATTACAAATAGCTCAATTTCGTTTCTTTTTATGGCTGAGTAATATTCCATTGTATATATGTGCCACATCTTCTTTATCCATTCATCTGTTGATGGACACTTAGGTTGCTTCCATGTCCTGGCTATTGTAAATAGAGCTGCAATGAACATTTTGGTACATGACTCTTTTTGAATTATGGTTTTCTCAGGGTATATGCCCAGTAGTGGGATTGCTGGGTCATATGGTAGTTCTATTTGTAGTTTTTTAAGGAACCTCCATACTGTTCTCCATAGTGGCTGTATCAATTTACATTCCCACCAACAGTGCAAGAGGGTTCCCTTTTCTCCACACCCTCTCCAGCATTTATTGTTTGTAGATTTTTTGATGATGGCCATTCTGACTGGTGTGAGGTGATATCTCATTGTAGTTTTGATTTGCATTTCTCTAATGATTACTGATGTTGAGCATCCTTTCATGTGTTTGTTAGCGATCTGTATATCTTCTTCGGAGAAATGTCTATTGAGGTCTTCAGCCCGTTTTTGGATTGGGTTGTTTGTTCTTTTGATACTGAGCTGCACGAGCTGCTTGTATATTTTAGAGATTAATCCTTTGCCAGTTGCTACATTTGCAAATATTTTCTCCCATTCTGAGGGTTGTCTTTTCATCTTGTTTATGGTTTCCTTTGCTGTGCAAAAGCTTTTAAGTTTCATTAGGTCCCATTTGTTTATTTTTGTTTTTATTTCCATTTCTCTAGGAGGTGGGTCAAAAAGGATCTTGCTGTGATTTATGTCATAGAGCATTCTGCCTAAGTCTTCCTCTAAGAGTTTTACAGTGTCTGGCGTTACATTTAGGTCTTTAATCCATTTTGAGTTTATTTTTGTGTATGGTGTTAGGGAGTGTTCTAATTTCATTCTTTTACATGTAGCTGTCCAGTTTTCCCAGCACCACTTACTGAAGAGGCTGTCTTTTCTTCATTGTATATTCTTGCCTCCTTTATCAAAAATAAGGTGACCATATGTGCATGGGTTTATCTCTGAGCTAAATTGTTATATCTTCTTCTTGGATCGATCCCTTGATCATTATGTAGTGTCCTTCTTTGTCTCTTGTAATAGTATTTATTTTAAAGTCTATTTTGTCTGATATGAGAATTGCTACTCCAGCTTTCTTTTGATTTCCATTTGCATGGGATATCTTTTCCATCCCCACACTTTCAGTCTGTATGTGTCCCTAGGTCTGAGGAGGGTCTCTCGTAGACAGCATATATACAGGTCTTGTTGTTGTATTCATTCATCCAGTCTGTGTCTTTTGGTAGGAGCATTTAATCCATTTACATTTAAGGTAATTATCGATATGTATGTTCCTATTACCATTTTCTTAATTGTTTGGGGTTTGTTATTGGAGGTCTTTTCCTTCTCTTGTGTTTCCTGCCTAGAGAAGTTCCTTTAGCATTTGTTGTAAAGCTGTTTTTGTGGTGCTGAATTCTCTTAGCTTTTGCTTGTCTGTAAATGTTTTAATCTCTCCTTTGAATCTGAATGAGATCCTTACTGGGTAGAGTAATTTTGGTTGTAGGTTTTTCGCTTTCATCACTTTAATTATGTCCTGGCATTCCCTCTTGGCTTGCAGAGTTTCTGCTGAAAGATCAGCTGCTGACTTTATGGTGATTGCCTTGTATGTTATTTATTGTTTTTCCCTTGCTGCTTTTAATATTTTTTCATTGTATTCAATTTTTGATAGTTTTATTAATATGTGTCTTGGCGTGTTTCTCCTTGGATTTATCCTGTATGGGACTCTCTGTGCTTCCTGGACTTGATTGACTATTTCCTTTCCCATATTAGGGAAATTTTCAACTATAATGTCTTCAAATATTTTCTCAGTCCCTTTCTTTTTCTCTTCTTCTTCTGGGACCCTTATAATTCGAATGTTGGTGCGTTTAATGTTGTCCCAGAGGTCTCTGAGACTGTCCTCAATTCTTTTAATTCTTTATTCTGCTCTGCAGTAGTTATTTCCACTATTTTTTCTTCCAGCTCACTTATCCGTTCTTCTGCCTCAGTTATTCTGCTACTGATTCCTTCTAGAGAATTTTAAATTTCATTTATTGTGTTGTTCATCATTGTTTGTTTGCTCTTTAGTTCTTCTAGGTCCTTGTTAAACGTTTCTTGTATTTTCTCCATTCTAGTTCCAAGATTTGGGATTATCTTTACTGTCATTACTCTGAATTCTTTTTCAGGTACACGGCCTGTTTCCTCTTCATGTGTTTGGTCTGGTGGGTATTTACCTTGCTCCTTCATCTTCTGTGTGTTTCTCTGACTTCTCATTTTGCTTTACTTACTGTGTTTGGATCTCCTTTTCGCAGGCTACAAGTTTGTAGTTCCTGTTGTTTTTGGTGTCTGCCCCCAGCGGTTAAGGTTGGTTCAGTGGGTTGTGTAGGCTTCCTGGTGGAGGGGACTGGTGCCTGTGTTCTGGTGGATGAGGCTGGATCTTGTCTTTCTGGTGGGTGGGACCGCGTCCGGTGGTGTGTTTTGCAGTGTCTGTGACCTTATGATGATTTTAGGCAGCCTCTCTGCTAACGTGTGGGGTTGTGTTCCTGTCTTGCTAGTTGTTTGGCATAAGGTGTCCAGCACTGTAGCTTGCTGGTTGTTGAGTGGAGCTGGGTCTTAGCATTGAGATGGAGATCTCTGAGAGAGCTTTCACCGTTTGATATTACGTGGAGCTGGGAGGTCTCTGGTGGACCAATGTCCTGAACTCGGCTCTCCCACCTCAGTGGCACAGGCCTGACACCCAGCCGGAGCAGCAAGACCCTGTCAGTCACATGGCTTTTGGGAAGTCTGAGGTCTTCTGCCAGCATTCAGTAGCTGTTCTGTAGGAGTTGTTCCCCTTGTAGATGTATTTCTGATGTATTTGTGGGGAGGAAGGTGATCTCCACGTCTTACTCCTCTGCCATCTTGAAGGTCCCTCTCTGCTTCACTTTGACAGTTTTGCGCACTACTGGTGGGTAATAAGATTGCTTATGCAAAAACCTTGGGATTCTTACAGAGTTGCCAAGAAGGTTAAACTAGATAATGCACCTAGTATAAGCCCAGCATGAAGAGGCACTCGATAACACCCAGCTTCATCCTCATTGGCTGCTTTCAGTTGGCAAGATAGGAAGACATAGGGCTGCTTGAAGATTAGATGAGCCAAGTAGCTGCCCAACATCACACATCCTGTAAGTAATGTCCAGCTGTGATATCAAGCCAGCCATGTGGCTCCAGCATCCATCAGCATTTCTGAACCACTCTGTTGTGCTGCCACTTTTTCTTTTCTTTGTGCTTGGTCTAGTTTTACTTGCTCAGAGGGTGCCGCATGCAGAGTCCTTGCACCCAACACTTAAGACTGGAGTTCCTAGTGTGAAACATCAGCACCAACACCTGGATTCAAGATGGTGGTGGCGGGTCATGTGCCAGAAGTACCTTTTTCTTTTCTTTCCTGCCTCTTCCAGCTTCTGCCAGGATTCTTTGGCTTGTGGCCACGTCCTCCAGTCTCTGCCTCCGTCTTCACTTTGCCTTCTCCACTCTATGTGTTTCTATGTCCTTTTTTCTCATGGCATCCAGTCCCTGACT
Organism: Neophocaena asiaeorientalis asiaeorientalis; assembly: GCF_003031525.2. Lineage (NCBI taxonomy): Eukaryota > Metazoa > Chordata > Mammalia > Artiodactyla > Phocoenidae > Neophocaena > Neophocaena asiaeorientalis. Next base: position 1,609,982 of record NW_020175432.1, read on the forward strand.
TCATTGCCCTTTTCACAAACTGTAATCATTTTATTTTCCTTCCTTCCTCCTGCCCTCCCACGCTTCCTTCCATCTTCAAAACATATTACTCTGTGTCCAGCTTTGTGGTGGGTTCTGGGAGACCAGAAGCCACCCAAACAGGCAGAACCTGCCCTCTGGAAACTCATAGTCTTGTGATAATAAATAAATTTACTGGGCTTCCCTGGTGGCACAGTGATTAAGAATCCACCTGCCAATGCAGGGGACACGGGTTTGATCCCTTGTCCAGTAAGATCCTACATGACGTGGAGCAACTAAGCCCATGTGCCACAACTACTGACCCTGTTCTCTAGAGCCCGTGAGCCACAACTACTTGAGCCCGTGTGCCGTAACTACTGAAGCCCACGTGCCTAGAGCCCATGCTCCACAGCAAGAGAAGCCACCGCAATGAGAAGCCTGCACGCACACTGCAATGAATAGTAGCCCTCGCTCACTAAAACTATAGAAGGCCCTTGTGCAGCAACGAAGACCCAATGGAGCCAAAAATAAATAAAGCAAATTTTAAAAAATAACTTCACTGTTTTCTGAGAGATTATTTTTTTTTTTTTTTTTTACGGGCCTCTCACTGTTGAGTCCTCTCCCGTTGCGGAGCACAGGCTCTGGACGCGCAGGCTCTGCGGCATGTGGGATCTTCCCGGACCGGGGCACGAACCCGTGTCTCCTGCATCGGCAGGCGGACTCTCAACCACTGCGCCACCAGGGAAGCCCTCTGAGAGATTATTGATCACTGTTGTGCCCCCATCCTCCCAACTGTAGGCTCTGTGAGGATGGGGGCCTTGCCTATCTTTTTCACCCCTGTATTCTTTCCACCTGCACGTAGTAGGTGCTCCAGAACAATCTTTGTTGATTGAATTGAATTACTCTCAAGCTCCTCAAGGAGTGAAACATGTAATCCCTGTCTTTGCCGTTTTAGGTTTTGAAAGATCCATCCAGATATTCTCGGCAGACTCACAGGGGTTTCATCGATTCATGGTCACCGACCTTGAACATGAAGACATGGTGGAGATGGCCATTTCTGGTCCTGAAAACAATCTGATTGTCACTGGGTCCCAGGATGCACTCATTCAGGTAAGGGGGAGATGCATGTCCCATCATCCTCACCTCCACCTCCGGAATAGAAAGTATGATTCTTTAGGGATCTTTTGGCTTCAAAATACAGAAACCTGTAAAAACGAGTGTGGGCAAAACAGAGCAGGTCATTGGGCCAGATATGGGGGTGTCTCCTGGGACCCAGAGACCGACCTGAGGGGAATTACCAAAATATTCAATGAAGGTTATAGCATTCCCACTACACTTGAAATACTGGGAAGATTTTGGCCTTCAGAGTGGAGCAGGGATATGTAGAGGGGAGGAAAATTCCTGTTAAGCTCAAAGTTCTCCAAGCTAGGGAGAAAAGCATGTGATAATTTTCCAACATTCTGGTCTTAGGACCTCTTTAGATTTTTAAAAATTATTGAGAATCCTCAAGGAGCTTTCATTTATGTGGGTTATATCAATATGATTCATATATTTTTTAACAAATTATCTATTTTGGAATGGTTTTAGGATTTACAGAAGAGTTGCAAACAGAGCACAGAGGGCATATATATAGATAGATAGATATAGATATAGATATATAGAATAGATATAGATATAGATATCTACTCTTTATCCAGCTGCCCCCAATGTTAACATCTCATATCACATTGATCCCATTACCAAAACCAAGAAATTCACGTTGGGACAGTATTATTAACTCATCTACAGGCTTTGATTCTATTTCACTAGTTTTCCCCCAAATGCCATTTTCCAAATCCTGTCTTGCATTTAGTATCTATTGATAATTGCCATATTACAATTTTTATTTTACTTTTTTATTTTTATAAATTTATTTATTTATTTATTTTTGGCTCCATTGGTTCTTCGTTGCTGTGCGCAGGCTTTCTCTAGTTGCGGTGAGCGGGGGTTACTCTTCATTGCAGTGCGTGGGCTTCTCATTGTGGTGGCTTCTCTTGCTGCAGAACATGGGCTCTAGGCATGCGGGCTTCAATAGTTGCATTACACAGGCTCAGTAGTTGTGGCACATGGACTTAGTTGCTCCCGGTATGTGGGATCTTTCTGGACCAAGGATCAAACCTGTGTCCCCTGAATTGGCAGGCAGATTCTTAACCACTGCGCCACCAGGGAAGTCCCATATTACAATTTTTAAATGACAAAATCTAAAAATACTTCTGCATTAATTCATTAACATAACATGTCAACATAATAAATACTCTTATGAAAAAACGTATGTTTTCTGAAAACAACAAAAAAGTCGTGAGAAGGGTGTCATCGTTTCAACATTTTGGCATGCCTCTTTCTTGTCTGGCTTACTAGAAGAAGTGTCATATTTGATTCTGCATTCTCCTATCTGTTGTGATAAACATGTCCCATAGCTTCTGGAAGACTCCACTGCTTGCTTATGAGAGTAAGAGGGTGGAAGAAGGCAAGTGACTTCTTAAATTATTGTGAAAATAATTCTGCTTTTGCAGAACTCCCTGAAAACCCTCTTTTGCAGAACCACCCAGCGGGGTACCTTCCAGGGTTTCCCTGGAACACACTTTGAGAACTGCTATGGTAGCTGATTAGTGAGATGTAAGGAAGTTTGACGGGGTGAGGAGATGTGAAGGCCCTCGAGCTAGAGCCTAAACGTTTACTTTAGGTGGACAGATGAACTTAAGCCTGTTTCTGAGCTACGGCAGCATAAGAAGTCAGCTCTGCCCCTCTGCTTCCATCCTCAGGTGTGGAGTCTATCAGAGCAGTGGAGTCTGCTAGACGTCTTGGAAGGCGTTGGGGCCCCCGTGAGCCTGCTGACTCGGGGTGGGCCGTTGGTGGCATCTGCTTCCCGTTGGTCCTCATCTTTAAAGTCTGGGATCTCACCCATGCTCAGAAGCCAAGGACGTCTACCTCATTTCTAGACCGCACTGGCCTCACTGCAGTGTCACACATTGGAAGCTATGTTTACTTCCCTAAAATTGGGGACAAAACCAAAGTCACCATTTGAGACCTGGCAGAAGGTTTGTAAGATATAAACACAGTCATTTGTGTGGGTAAGAACTGAAGCCCCTGTCTAGGTCTGTTTGGGCTCTTATAACAAAACACCATCAATGGAGAGGGGGGCAGATTAAACAGCAGACACTTATTTCTCATGGTTCTAGAGGCTGGAAAGTCTGAGATCAAGGCACTGGCAGATTGGTGTCTGTTGAGAGCCCACTTCCTGGTTCGCAGACGGACACATTCTCATTGCATCCTCACGTGACAGAGAGCAGAGAAAGAAGCAAGCTCTCATGTCTCCTCTGATAAGAGCACCAATCCCATTCACGGGGGCTCCACCCTCATGATCTAATCACCTTTCAAAGGCCCCACCTCCTAATACCATCACATTCTGGGTTAGGACTTCAACATGAATTTTGGGATGGGACACAAACATTCAGTCCACGACACCCCACTCCAGTTAGGTTAAAAGTGGCTAATAGAAAACAGGACCTGATTTTATAAATTTCCAGCATATAGTAATCGATTATCTGGTGGTCAATTCCTGTTTCAGTTGAGGCTTCCCTGGAGGTAGGGCTCCTGATGGGGATATTTGCACAAGTAGTGTATAGAGGGGAGCTCCCAGGAGGGAGAAAGGAAGCTGGGCAGGGGCAGGACTGAGCATGGAGGTGGGCTCAGCCTGACCCCATGAGGAGCCCTGGACTGTGAACTGTACTTCAGAGTTGTCCCATCTTGAAGCAAGGGGACCAGCCTTTTCACTCCCATATCAGGCTGTCCTTGGCCTGGTGCAATCCTGGGTGGTGGGCATAGCCCCCAGGCATTTCCAAACGAGGTGCTTCCTTCAATCAATGGCTCTAGGAGGCCTCGGATCTGGGTGAACTGACCAGTAAAGGGGGTCTGGGCGTGTCACCAATAGTATCTGCTCAATCCCCACTGGGTGGGTGGAGGTGTAGAAATTCCTCATTAATGATAAAATAATACGAGAAAAGAAATTTGCTCTCAGGTTCATGTCTGGATTTGACAGACATTTGTTTAGCACTAGCCTCGCGGCTGAGCTCTGGGAGTTAGCAGTGAACAAGACAGATGAGGTTACAAATTTTGAGGTGCTTGCCTGCTAGTTATGGGGCAGAGCAAGATGCAAAGAAATAGAGCAGGGTGGAGGGCGATGAGACAGGAGTCAGCAAACTACAGACCAAGGGCCAAATCTAGACACACCCATTTGTTTACATAGTGTTTTGGGCTGCTTTGGGGGCTACACCAGCAAGGTTAAGTGGTTACAGCAGAGAGTATACAGCCTACAAGGTAAAAATATTACTCTCCTGTCCCTTACAGAAGTTGGTAAAAGGAAACATTTGGGATGAGAGGTCACGTGAGGCCATGAACACCAGGGAAAGGCATGTACATTTGTCCTGTTCTGAGGGGAGTGAGAAGTCTTCGGAGGGTGTTAGGCAAGGCAGTGAGATGCTGCAATTTTCATTTTTTAAAGCTTGGATGATTGGCAGGCAAGAGTGGAAGCAGGGAAACTGGCAGTAGCCAAGTTGAAGAGGATGGGTAATGTAAGCATTTTTTAAAATCCTTAAAATTTGGAACCAGCACCCCTGTGATCTGGTCTTGATCCAGTCTTCTTCCCATGGCAGGCGGGAAGCAAGATGACCTGGACACCTCTAATGAGGTCAGGTGTCTGGAGGTCGCTGAGCAGGCCAATCTCCTTTTCACCGGCCTCGTTTTGGGGATCGTCCTGGTGTTCCCACTGAATTCCAGACAGGATGTGATGTGCATCCCTCCTCCAGAAGCCCAGAAAGCCGTCAACTGCATGGCCCTTAGTAAGGACGAGGGACACCTGGCCATCGCCTATGACAACATTGTCCTGGTGCTGGACACCAGCCCCGGGGACCCTTGACCAGTCATCGACAGGCCAACCTACAGCTTCTATAGCCAGCTGCCTGACACCATAGCAAGCGTCGCTGTTCTGACTACCGCGTGATCTATGGCATGACCAAAAGAGACCTCTTCCTTTATGAATGTGAGAATTCCAAGGTGTTCCTTCTGGAGGCCCACGGGAGCCAAGTCACCTGTGTGAAGGTCAGCCACAAAGAGCAGCTGGCAGTCAGTGGGTCCGAGGAAGCCCTGCTGTGTCTCTGGGACCTTCAGGCATGCAAGTGGAAATTTGAGATGAGCTACACGGTGAGTAGCCCATCCCCACCACGTACACGCTAGGTTCTGGCATTAGAAAACTGATGACACATTTATTAAGTGCATGCCAGGTGCCACCAACCAGGGTCGGGGCTATGGTGAGTCAAGTGAGAAGTCCTCGCCTCTAGAACATGGTTTAAGGGGGTGCCAAAATCCTTGGCCATCCAGAGAGATATTTTAGTGCAGTGTTTAAAAAAATCAAAATAAATGCAAAAATCCACAAAGAACAAAATATCAATATTTAAAATAAAGACAGGATCAAATCCTGCACTGGCACAGCCCTGCCTCACTCTTCTCACCCTAATCCTGACTGGCCTTTCTTTCACCCAAATGTTTTGATTGTACAACCTATGCCGGGCTCTTTCTAGTGCCGAGGAAGTAGCTGTGACCAGGGCAGACAGTGTCCCACCTCTTGGAGGCACATTCTAGTAGGGGAGACACTGTGAGCTCTGGGAAGGCAGGATTTTTGTGTGTTTTGTTCACTTAGGTGGCCCCTGTCCCTAAGAGAGCTCTTGACCACTAAATGTCTGTGAAATAAAAACAAAGCAGCAGGGCTTCCCTGGTGGCACAGTGGTTGAGAGTCCACCTGCCGATGCAGGGGATACGGGTTCATGCCCCCGTCTGGGAGGATCCCACATGCCGCGGAGCAGCTGGGCCCGTGAGCCATGGCCGCTGAGCCTGCGCGTCCGGAGCCTGTGCTCCGCAGTGGGAGAGGCCACAGCAGTGGGAGGCCCGCGTACCGCCAAAACAAAAACAAAAACAAAGCAGGAAATACATGATGGTTGGGGTGCAGCAAGAGCTTTGAAGAAAAATAGGGCAAGATAAAGAGAGGTAGAGATGGGCAAGGGCTGCTATTTAAGAAGGTCAGATAAGTCTTGTGGAACAGCATTCTAGGCAGAAGGAACAGCAACTGTGAAGGCTCTGAAAAGGGAAACTGGTGACTTCTTTTCGTACAAAATGTCTAAGACAGTTTGCACTGTCCATCTCGTAAGGGGTTATAATTTTTGTATCAATATGATTAAGAGCTGTATTATATATTTACAAATTCACATTATGTAATTATGCAAAATATACATATTAAAATATCATTCTATAATTTAATCCTCACAACAATCTTGTAAGGTTGTTGCTATTATTCCAGTTTCTCAGATGGAGAACAAAGATTATACCTTAGGTTGCAAGATATAAAAATTGTTAATAAACTAAGGGAGACGATCTTGTAACTAAGAGAACAGAATATGTGTAGTTTTGTCTTAAAAAGCCTTCATCCCACTTGACATTTATTTTTATGAAGCCACTATAAGGCTCAGATGTAAGTAATCTTTTGCCTCGTTGAGATGGGAAATGTTACCACAGCAGTTAAATACACCTAGCTTTTTGGTTTTTTTAAAAAAATAAAACTTAATTTGGAATGATTTTTTTCTGAGATTTTTTTTTTATGGGGACCATTTTTTAAAGTCTTTATCAAATTTGTTACAACATTGCTTCTGTTACATGTCTTGGTTTCTTGGCTGCAAGGCATGTAGGACCTTAGCTCCCCAAGCAGGGATCGAACCCACACCCCCTGCATTGGAAGGTGAAATCCCAACCACTGGACCACCAGGAAAGTCCCTGGAATGATTTTAGATTTACAGATTAAGTTGTGAAGATAGTGCAAATGTTCCCATTTACCTACCCCTCACCCAGCTTCCCCTGATATTAACATCTTATGCAACTAGGGTACCTTTGTCAAAACTAAGAAAGTAACATGGGAAAAATATCATTAGCTATCAACTTTATTGGGATCATATGTTTTTCAGTGAATTCTCTTTTTCTGTTCTAGGATCCCAAATTGCATTTAGCATATAGCTTTTAATTAAATACAATTGGAGCTAATACTTGTATAACCAAGGTCATTTAAGAAATTAAACCCTATAATTCCCATTCTCCAGTGCAAAATGTCACTAATCCTCTCAATCCAATCTCTTTGAAGACGTGTTTTGGTCCTGGGAATATCGATGCTACCCATCTTTCCAGGTTTTAACTTGATCCATCTCTCAAAAGGTGCCTATAAGTCTGGCTTCCCATACGAGTGCCTTGAGGCTGCACTCCTAGGTGTCTTTCAGTCTGAAATCAAGATCACATTAACTTTTTCAGCAGAGTTCTTACTGTAGAGGAGTCCAATGTGCTTGCTTCTCCAAGGATGACAAGTACGTCTACGCAGGCTTGAAAGATCGCTCCCTAATCGTCTGGAGTGTGCTGGATGGTGAGTCATTTTGCTTTGCAGGTAGGACTGAGCTTAGATCTGGAAATGAAATGACTCTGTTCTGGATCCTGGCCATTAGAGGGCCCCACTCCAGCCTCCCCTAGCTGGGTCCCTCTGCTTAGAGAAGTATCTGCAGGCTCAGGGGACAGACCCAATGGGAGCTTACCTCCTCCTCTAGACCCATGCTCTGGGTACCTAGAACTCCAGAACACCCTCCCCACCTGCCCAGGAGCCCTCTTTAGGGCCTGTGCAGGCCTCTTCCCCAGCTCTATCTTTCTGAAAGTAGGCTGTGCCTCTTGTGTATACACCCCCAGACTTGGAGGGTGGTCTTGGAGTGGTGTGCATAGAGTCTGGATGTGTGAGCTAGGTTGGGGGGTTCACACGTATGTGTCTGAGACCTCTAGGGATATAAGATGGAGCTGGATGTGGGAAGAGAAGCGGGCAAGCCACAGACAGCTGGGCTCTCCCACACCATTACATTCTGGTATGTAACTGAGGAGCCCAAGAATCCTCAACCCAAACCTGATCTTCCAGGTGGTTCTGGAGGTACATCCATCAGCATAGAAGGATAGAACATGTTTCATTTAATAGTTTATTAGCTAGATTTGCAATGTTCACATGTTGTATCTTATAGGATGTTGACCTTCATTCATTCTCTTTCCTTAGACCCTGTAAATGTTTGGGGCATCTTAAGATCAACCACTTTGAAAACCTCACATCTCTCACTCTGTTCAATATTACACTAAGGACATAGTAACAGGAGTTAACATTTCTTGTGTCCTGGGTACTGTCACCATGCCATTTAATTCTCTCAATAGGCATCACCACTTTACAAAATTTGAGGCTCTGAGAGATGGGGTGGGCTGTGGTTTCAAGCTGGTCTGCCTGGTCCCCATGGTCACTTCTGTCACATTCTGCTGTAGAGAAAGGAACCCTTATGACACTGGCAGGGGTTTAGGAGCTATTGCTATCTCCATCTGACAAATGAAGAGCTGAAGTTCAGAGTGATTAAGGAACTTTCCCAAGGTCACAAAGCAAGTAAGTGGCTGAGTGAATATCAGGTAGAGTTGAATACACTGTAATCGAATACAGTATAACTGAAAACATTGTGATTGCATCATTATAATTGAATACATTATAATCTAATACATTGTAGTCTAATACAGAGTAACAAAGATGCCTGGCCAAAAGATGATGGCTCAGAAGGTGAGGTCTGTGGATTGTGGCCTTAAAAGCCCATCCTGTGCAGGTTCACAACATGTCTTCCCATTCCTCCTCCAATAATAATATTTACTGAATTCGCTCTGGCTGAAACTGATAGTTAGCACCTGACATGCATGACATCTTCAAATCTTCAGAATTCCCCTCAGCAGGTAGGCTCAGTTATTGTTCGCATATTGCAGATGAAGCAAGAGGGACTCTGAGAGGCTGGCTTTCATGCCTAAGCTAGTAAGGGGCATAGCAGAGATTTGACCCCGTGCAGCCAACTCTCAATGTGTGAGATTGGATCTCTGTGGCCACATTTTTATCAGTTGTACCCTCCCCTCCACTTCCCCCGACAGGCACACTGCTGGCCATCCAGTTTGTCCATGCCGTGGTGAACAGAATCATCCCAACCTCCAATGGCTTCATTGCCCCCACCACACATGGCTATCTCATCTGTGAACGTTTCCAGTGCCCTTCATCAAGAATCTCACAACAGGACTCTCTCAAGAACTTCAAAAAAGCAGTGTAGATGGTCAAATCCAGGCAGAGAGAAGAGCCGGTTGCTGCTGCAGGAGCAGGACTCAAGATCAGGGAGTGCCCAGGGAAACGAATCTAAATCAAACAAATGCTCACAAGTCTGCCTGCTAGTGTAAACCCCCTGTGTCTCCAGTGAGTTAGCCCCATTCAACCTGAAGCAAAAAGACTGTATGTGTTGATGTATATCTGGACCCAAAGCCTCCGATTATGTGACCCAGACCTTGCTTCCTACCACCTTTCAGTTTTTTTTCTCCTCCTTGTCAACTTCATTTACAGACCCAACACCCCCAAGTTAGCAACATGACAGCAAAGTTCAGTAGAAAAGAGAGTTTCCCTTTTCCAACAGTTTGAACCAAAGTTCTGGTTCTAAGTCTATTAGCCCCAATTAGCTCATACACCCATCCCGGAACACAAAGCTATCTCTGGGAAGAATGCAACACGCTGATTGGTGGGCCTGACCCCATGCCCATCCAGGCTGAGGATGGAGTCAACACCACCTAACCATGTAGACTGAGAAGGGGAGAGGCTATTCCCCAGGGAAACTAGGGGCTTGTAGCAGGTCAAGGGGGGATGGATGGATGTGAGACCAACTAAAACACAAATGTGGACCACAGAGCTTTATAGATTATAAAGCACCAGGTGCTATAGTCTGATCCTTACCACAGCCCATACGTTAGGGAGGGCAGGAGTTTCTGCATGCATTTCAGAGATGAAAAAACAGCCTAGCAGAGGTAGCTGTGATTTGCTCAAAATCATGAGCCCGAGGTGCAAGAACTCTGAGAAACGAAAGCCCAGAGCCTTCCTGTCCCAATTATTATTGGGACCACCTCACTTTAATTTTAGACTCAGAAGCACAAATATCAATTCCATGGGTGGCACATTCAAATGCCCACAGGGGCCAACGAGTAATCTAGACAATTGCTGTGCACCTGGGTGACCAGCAGAGCGTGATAGTGACAATGGGAATATGGAGGGCACTGCTGTGTCTTGGGTAGACACAAGTACCTTGACTCTACCCCAGAATCACCATGGGGAAAGCAGCCTACTGGTGCCAGAGCTTCCTGTTGTCATAAGTAAAGCCAGAAATCCAAACTTTTGTGAGAAACGTTCTCATTTTTTAAAGTTGACAATTGGTTCAAATTTACACTTATAGGCACATTTGGCCCATGTCTCTAGTTCCTGAGCTGACTCATGACCCAACTTGGCATTAAAACAGTAAACCTGTTATCATTCTTCCACCTCTACTCCCTGGCTCCCGCACTTTGAGAATAATGATACTTTTAATCTTAAAAACTGGAGGCTCTTGGAAGCAGATGGAAAAAGTTACCGACATCTCCCTGCTGTGCTTTTGGACCACTTCTGCCTTGTGCAAGTTCAACAGTCCAACTGTTTGCGCTCCACTTAAATGGCTCTTTCTTCTTTGCCTGCAGCCTTCTAAAAGCCCCACTTGCTTCTGGGCCTTTTGCTATATGGATAGTAGAGTCCAAACCTTCAAGGTGCTATTCCTTCCTTCCCCCCACCATTGGATTCCAGATAAGAGTTTCAGAAAAAACAACCTTAGAAACAGAAGCTTTTGAGCTGCATGTGACCTGACTCTCATTCAGTTGTTTCTCAAACGAGTGTTCCAATGAGGGCTTTGACAGTTCTGCGAACATTACTTAGCATCAAATTCCATTAAAAAATATTTTATAACTGTAATTTTAAAATACATGTTGGGTAGCAGTTTTTTAAGGTGTTGGACATAACTAACGTAGGATTCTCCTGCCATATCCATTTAACTTAGATTGTGAAAGGAGCCCTTGAAAAAATAGCTACTCTTTGCCACCATGTCTTCTGTGAATCTGGGGTTTACCCAATGTGGAAATAAAGTGGATGTGACTAAGATTTCAGCTACAACTTCTGGCTTAAAATGTGTGTGTCCATCACAACAGCCTCAGTGAGAATCAACTGCTTTGTACGTAAACACTAATTTGAACATAGGAAAGAAATTTTTACGAATAAAATGCTACTCCCAATTGTTGCTTACATTGGGGTTTTTGTAGTGAGTTTTCATTTGAGAAGGCGTTTGGCTGCTATGAATGTTTGACAAGCACTTGTTTGAAGTCCCCCAGCCATGGTGGAGCCAGAGTGAGAGCGTGGTTATTGTGTGAACAGGACTATATTAACACACTATCCAAACTGGGACACCTCTAGAGAGTGAAAAGGAATGCTCTTAACAAGTACTCTAGGACAACTACAATAAACTGGACTGTCCCAAGGCAATTGGAATATACAGCCCCTCTAGTTGCAGCAGGAATTAATTTATATTAAATTCCAGAGAATCCTTTTAAAAGTGAGGTATAAGTAACATATAACATTATATTAGTCTCAGGTGTACAACATAATGATTTGATATTTGTATATATTGTGAAATGATCACAGTAAGTCTAGTTAATGTCCATCACTGCACATAGTTACAATTTTTTTCTTCTGATAAGAACTTTGCTTTTAATTGAAGTGTAGTTGATTTGCAACTATACTTATACATTACCTATGTTAATTTCAGGTGTACTGCAAAGTGATTCATATGTATGTATACACACACACACACACACACACACACTTTTTCAGATTCTTTTCCCTTATAGAATATTACAAAATATTGAGTATAGTTCCCTGTGCTATACAGTAGGTCCTTGTTGGTTATCTATTTTATACATAGTAGTGTGTACATGTTAATCCCAAACTCCTAATTTATCCCTCCCTCTCCTTTCCCCTTTGGTAACCGTAAGTTTGTTTTATTTACTTATTTTTTCAATTAATTAATTAATTTTTATTTTTTGGCTGCATTGGGTCTTCATTGTTATGCAGCGAGTAGGGGCTACTCTTCGTTGTGGTGCGTGGGCTTCTCATTGCAGTGGCCTCTCTTGTTGCAGAGCACAGGCTCTAGGCATGCAGGCTTCTGTAGTTGTGGTGTGTGCACGGCCCCGGGCGTCCCCGGGAGTCCCGACCAGCAGGACAAATCCTTGTGAGTCCGAGGAGGAACCTGTAGGGGTTGAAAAGGGAAGAAGGGGCAGGAGACGCGAAAGAATGGAGGCAAGACAAAATCCTGATCAAGCCTCAAACTTTTATTGCTGCAGTAGCTGTATTTATACAGTACAGAGAAAGGGGGGCGGGATCCAGAATAAGGGAAGTACTTGGCAAATTATCATTGGTGCTGCGTGCGCGGGCTTTCGTTTTAGGCGCGGGCTTTTATCTCATTAAGCAGGAAGAGAAGCAGGATGTCGGCCATCTTCTAATGGCGAAAACCTCTTGGCTCCCAACAGTGGTGTGTGGGCTCAGTAGCTGTGGCTTGCGGGCTCCAGAGAGCAGGCTCGGTAGTTGTAGCACATGGGCTGAGTTGGTCCACGGCATGTGGGATCTTTCCCAGGCCAGGGCTCGAACCCATGTCCCCTGCATTGGCAGGCGGATTCTTAACCACTGCGCCACCAGGGAAGCCCCCATAAGTTTGTTTTATATGTCTGTGGGTCTATTTCTGTTTTTGTATATAAGTTCATTTGTATCGTTTTTTTTAGATTCCACATATCAGCAATACCATATAATATTTGTCTTTCTCTGTCTGGCTTACTTCACTTAGTTTGATAATCTCTATGTCCAACCATGTTGCTGCAAATGGAATTATTTCATTCTTTTTTTGATAAGAACTTGTAAGACGTATTCTCCTGCAACTTTCAAATATACAATACAGTATTATTAACTATAGTCACCATATTGTACATTACGTCTCCAGGACTATTTATCATAAATTTTTTTTTGATGAGAAATCAGTTTCTTTATTAGGTAGTTATGTAAATAATAATAATACATATTCATGGTAAGCAAATCAAATAGATCAGAGGAATAAGAAGGACATAAGGTAAAAATAAGAAGTAGGGTGATCATGGTGACCCTGTTTATAGGGGACTATCCCAGTTAAAAGTGAAAGGCCCATGTCCTGATAACCCTTCAGTCACTGGGAAATCAAGACACATGGTCACCCAAACAGCTCTTAATTCCCCAATTCCTCTCCCTGGAGATGTACCTTTCGCCCAACTTCACCCATTTCACCCACACCCACCCCCTACCTCTGGCAACCACCAATCTGTTTTCTGTACCTATGAGTCTGGGGGGGTTTCAGTTAATTAAAAAATTTTAACTTTAAAAGTCTAGAGATTTTTAAATTTATTTACTTAACTTGAAAACGCTCGGGACTTCCCTGGTGGGACAGTGGTTAAGAATCCGCCTGCCAATGCAGGGACACGAGTTTGAGCCCTGGTCCGGGAAGATCCCACAGGCTGCAGAGCAACTAAACCTGTGCGCCACAACTACTGAGCCTGCGCTCTAGAGCCCCTGAGCCACAATTACTGAGCCCACGTGCTGCAACTACTGAAGTCCGCACACCTAGAGCCTGTGCTCTGCAACAGAGACAAGCCACCACGATGAGAGGCCTGCTCAGTGGACTGAAGAGTAGCCCCCACTTGCCGCCAACTAGAGAAAGCCCGCACACAGCAATGAAGACCCAACACAGCCAAACATAAATAAATAAATTTATTTAAAAAAAAAAGAAAATGCTCAAACCCACAGCAAAGTTGCAATACTGAGAATAGTGAACACTCATTTAGTTACTCTCGAGATTCCTCTATTGCCCTATCGCTGCCAATCTCCTGCTAAACCAGTTCAAAGTGACAGCTGGGACTAGGGTGAGGAGAGTGGGGCACTCAGACACAAAGTTTAAGAGGCACCAAAGAAATTCAACCAAAATAAACATTGTATTACCATAACTTTTTAATCAAAATGAATAAAAATGCATGATGAACAAAGTACCAACATTTTAAATAAAGATAGGATCTGATCCTGTACTTGGCACAAACTTTCCTCACTGTCCTCATCCTAATTCCGGCCCTGGTGATATCAAGTCACTTCAGTCCCTAAATACGTCAGGAGGCATCTTTAAGGAATAAGGTCATTCTCCTACATAGCTGCATTCACCTACCGAAACTAACAATCACTATTTAATATCTTTTAATAGGCATTCCTACTTTTCCTAATTAGCCTGAAAACATTCCTAATTAGCTGTTTCTTTCAAACTAGGACCCAATCAAGATTTCTTCACACATTACATTGCATGTGGCTGTTTTATCTATTTAGCCTCTTATATTCTAGAGCAGGAGTCAGCAAACCACAGCCTGCATGCCTGTTTTTTGTGTTTTTTTTTAAATATTTATTTATTTATTTAGGCTGTGCTGGGTCTTAGTTGTGGCACGCAGGATCTTTTTTTTAGTTGCAGCACGTGGGCTTCTTAGTTGCCGCATGCTGACTCTTAGCTGCGGCATGCGAGTGGGATCTAGTTCCCCGACCAGGGATCAAACCTGGGCCCCCTGCATTGGAAGCATGGAGACTTAACCACTGGACCACCAGGGAAGTCCCTGCATGCCTATTTTTGTAAATAAAGTTTTATTGGAACACAGCCATGCCCGTTCATTCGCATATTGCCTACAGCTGCTTTCATGCTACAGTGACAGAGAATGTATCGCCTCAAAGCCAAAAATATTTATAATCTGGCCCTTTATATTTATCTATATTATACACATTAATATTGTATATATAAATATTGTATAATAAGCATACATATTTGTATTATATATAGCATTTATAATATTATTTTTATTATATATTTTTGTGTGTGTGTATATAAAAAGTTTTGTTTTTTTTATTTTTTTAATTTTTATTTTTTTAACATCTTTATTGGAGTATAATTGCTTTACAAGGATGTGTTAATTTCTGCTTTATAACACAGTGAATCAGCTATACATATACATATATCCCCATATCTTCTCCCTCTTGCGTCTCCCTCCCACCCTCCCTATCCCACCTCTCTAGGTGGTCACAAAGCACCGAGCTGATCTCCCTGTGCTATGTGGCTGCTTCCCACTAGCTATCTATTTTACATTTGGTAGTGTATATATGTCCATGCCACTCTCTCGTTTCGTCCCAGCTTACCCTTCTCCTCCCGGTGTCCTCAAGTCCATTCTCTACGTTTGTGTCTTTATTCCTTTATTTATTTCTTTCTTTAAAATATAAAATATTTACAATCTACCAATCCTGGTCTTAAAAAGCTTGATTAGATTTAGGGTAAACATGTTTTTTAAGAGACTATTTTGGGGAGCAGTTTTAGGTTCACAGCAAAATTGAGTGGAAGGTACAGAGATTTCTCATATACCCCCTGCCCCTACACATGTGTAATTTCCCCCATTATCAACAGCCCTCACCAGAGCAATACATTTGTTACACTTGAAGAACATACATTGACACCTCATCATCACAAGGTAAACATTTTTTTTTTTTTTTTTTTTTTCTATAGTAAACAGTTTTGACAAGACTACTTCATCGGTTTGACATGACTACTTCATAGGAGTATTAGTTAGCTATTGCTGCATAACAAATCACCTCAAAGTTAGCAGCTGAAAAGAGCAGCCATTTATTCTCACAGTGTCTGTGGATCAGGAGTCTGGGAACAGTGTGGCTGGGCTCTCTGTTCAGGGTTCACAAGGTGTCAGAGGGGCTAGGATCTCACAGTCAGGCTCAGAGCCCTGGTCCATGCTCCTTCATAACTGAGTTCCTTGCAACTGTAGGACTGTGGCTCTCAGCTCCCAGAAGCTGCCTCTTTCCAAAGGCAGATCATGACATGGCTGGTGCCTCCTTCAAGGCCAACAGGATCACACCTCTCTGCTGCTTCAAGGCTCTGAATTCCAGACTCTTTTAAAGGGTGCCCCTGGTTATGTCAGGCCCACCTAGCATAATCTGTCTTCTGATGAATTAAAAATCAACTCATTTGGGACCTTAAATACACCTGCAAATTCCCTTCACCTTTGCTGTGCAGCATAACCTAAATGTAAGCGTGACATCCATTACATTCCCAGGCCCTCCCACACTCCAGGATGGGAGACGGGGCAGGGCACTCACACCAGGGCATGAGAATCTCCAGCAGCCTTCGAATTCTGCTACAGCACATGATTCTGGACTTGAGAGGTTTTGATCCTAATGTTTGTCACCTGGGAAGACTTAGGTTAGTTCAAAATAAGATTTTTTGATCTTCTTAACTTTGCCAAAATACTGCCCAACAAAAGACCCACCTAAGAATCTTACCTTAATGCCATTAAATTAGACAAATGGTAAGGACATTTGTGTTCCAAATTTATCTAAACTCTCTAGCTAAACTGTCAACTCTAAGGTTTTCAATCTTTTTCTAATTTTTATTTTTTAAATTTTTAAATTATTTTTTATTTTTATACAAACCATTTTAACTTTTTAAATTGATGTATAGTTGATTTACAATGTTGTGTTAATTTCAGGTGTACATCAAAGTGATTCATATATATATATATATATATATATATATATATATATTCTTTTTCAGATTCTTTTCCATTATAGGTTATTACAAGATATTGACTATAGTTTCCTGTGCTATACAATAGGTCCTGTTGTTTATCTGTAAGGTTTTCAATTTAATCTGTGTAGATGAGAATAGTAAAGAAAAAAATTAGCTTAGCAACTTTTTATGCTTTATAAACATGAGAATGAAAAGATGTATGTGTACTATTGCCCACATGTTGAACACACTCACTCACACACACAAACACACACATATTCATGCATCCTTCAGAACTCACACACGCCCAAGGTGGAATTGGCTTGTGGCTGTCCATTCTCCAAATTAGTGAGGGCTTCCTTTGACCCTGTGAGACCTAGTAAAAGAATGGAAAACTCAGTGATCCTCGTGGAAGGGGGGCCTTGTGTGAGGACCCTAGGGCGTATCAGAAGCCAACATGTGTCGTTGATTCTCAGGATAGGGACCGTTGCCAGGGGGTATTGGTGTGGAAAGGGCTGTCCAGACTCTGGTGGCTTCCAAATGCGGTTCAGGCCGCCTTAGCTGCTGTTCAGACAGGAATGCAGTGAAACTGAGCAGAATCCCTTTGTGGGCTGGGAGCTATGAATCCTCAATGCTTCCTTCCCCCCCACCCCCACATCCACCCAGCGCCACTTCCTCTCTGCTTTACCTTCTAAATATCGCTCTCTTCCACCCCCTTCTCTCTACCTCCTCTGCTCCCATCCTGGTCTAAACCACCATGATCCTTTGCCTGCCTAAATGATCAAACAGCCTCCCTGCACCCTCCCTGGCTCCCCTCCAATCACTTCCCTGCAGAATAGTCAGAGTACTTGCTTCCAACTTCAAAGCTGCTCAAACAGTTCCTTGTGCAGAACCCATGCGCAGCTTCTACCAGCACTAAATACCAAGACCAAAAGCCTTACCTCATCTCATAAGAATGAGTAGCCTGCCTCCTCCGTCCTTTCCATTCTTATTCTGCTCTCTCTCTCTCTCTTTCTCTCCTTCTTCCTCCCATTCATCTGCAGTCCAACAACACTGGTCTTTTTTTTTTTTTTTCCTTTTTTTTTAAGTTCTTCAAATGTGCCACACTCTTCCCCACCACAGGGCCTCTGCACAGCCATTCCCCCAGACTTTCATGGTGAACACCTACATACCCTTCAGAACTCAGCTAGAATGGAAAGCTTCCTCTGGGAAGCTGTTCTCATCCCCTGCTAGTCTGGGTTAAGTCCCTCTGGTGGCAGAACGTATTTTCCAAAAATGGTCATGGCAATATTTCCTATCCCCCATGCTATTCCAGGACCTGGTCACTCACCACATTCTGGAGTCTGTCGGCCCTTCTCTTGAATTTGGGAGGGACTTTTTTTTTTTTTTTTTTTTTTTTTTGGTACACGGGCCTCTCACTGTTGTGGCCTTTCCCGTTGCGGAGCACAGGCTCCGGACGCGCAGGCTCAGCGGCCATGGCTCACGGGCCCAGCCACTCCACGGCAAGTGGGATCTTCCCAGACCGGGGCACGAACCCGTGTCCCCTGCATCGGCAGGCAGACTCTCAACCGCTGCGCCACCAGGCAAGCCCTCCTATCCTTCTTGAAAGACTGATGACTCTGTGAGGGTAAAAGCCTTGTCAGTTTTGTTCACCATACTACTCCTGACCCCTGGCAAATGGTGCACTCATTGCCAATGGGCAGCCAACTCAGCTTTCCTGCACCTCTTCACCTATAAAAAGAGATACCAAATAAAGATGATGTGCAAGAGACTGTGGATGGCAGAGGAGAGGTCGGGTAGCTTCTTGAAAGAGAGGACATTTGGGTTGTAATTTGCAGGATGTGTAGGGTGCTTTCTGTGTAATGAAGAGACAGAACAGGGCTTTCGGCAAGGGAAATAATATGTGCTGATGTACGGGGCCAGGAAGCAGCCAAGCTAGGCAGACATTGACAGGAGGTTCTGCACAGAGAGCGGGCAGCTTGCTTGGGTGGAAAATTCTGCAGGAACAGGTTCCTAAGGGCCAGGTTTTTATTACCTTCAATGCTGCATGTAGGTGCTTAGATTTCATTCACAAGAAATAGGAAGGTCTTGGAGATTTGGAAGCAGCTGTGGAATGATCGCAGTTCTTGATAGCACTGGGACTGGAAAAACTGGTTAAGAGACTCCCGAACTGGTCCAGTGGGGAAGTGATGGGATCAGGACTAGAGAAGTGAAGATAACAGGATCAGGACTGAGTCAAGAGCAATTTAGCAAAAGTTCACCCCAGGGCCCTGTATTAGGGTGCTGTGTGCCCATATCCCGTTGTTACATCAACCCAATAAAGCAGGGGTCCAGAACACTTTTTTAGTAAATATATCAGGCGTGTAGATCTTAGCATCTGTCGCAGCTATTCACCCTGCTCTTGTAGCGCAAAGACAGCCGGAAATGACCGGTAAACGAGTGGGCGTGCCTGTGTTCCAACAAAACTTTATTTTACAGACACCGAAATTTGCATTTCATAGAATTTTCACGTGTCACGGAATAGCCTTCTCCGATATTTTCCAACTTTTAAAATTGTAAAAACCATTCTGAGCTTGCTTGTGGGGCCGGACAAAAGTAGGCAGCAGGTCTTAGTTTGCCCATACGTGGTATGTAAAGCGTTTTAGTAGCATTTCAGTTTTAAGGGTAAGCTCCTACAGGGAACCTTCAAGAAGCCCCGCCTTCCCTGGCGTCATCAGGTCACGCCCCTCAAGGGCGGGGCCAGCGCATGCGCGGCCGGGCCTCGGGCGGGGGCGGGGCGGGCCGCGGCTCCGACTTCCAACATGGACCCTCAGGTGGAGGACGCCCTCACCTACTTGGACCAGGTGAAGATCCGCTTCGGCAGCGACCCTGCCACTTACAATGGTTTCCTGGAGATCATGAAGGAGTTCAAAAGCCAGAGGTACCAGCGGGGCCCCTACCCGTCCCGGAGGGCCACTCTGGGCCTCAGTCTCCCTGAGCGGGATGGGAGCCCCCAACTCCGGCTGCCCCTCAACAGGGTGACCCCTTATGCAGGTTGTCGAACTTCTGGGAGCCTCAGTTCCTTCTTCCAAAAAACGAGACGGAAACGTACCCCCTTGTGGAGCTGTTGCGGGGATTCCTGGAACGAGGGCAGTGATGGGGTGCGGCAAGTGAGGCAGTCGAGCAAGCACAGAGTCGGATCCTGTCTTTACTCAAAATGTTGATTTTTTTAAAAGAATTTTGTTCGTTGGGGATTTTAAAAAATTATTTTAGATTTTTTTTTCAAGCACTGCATGAAAATGTTATTTATCTTGATTGTCAAATATTTTCGCACTCTCTTAAATCTTATCCCCAAGGTGAGTGCCTCACTTGCCTCACCCCAGTGCCAGGCCTGCTTGGAAATAATGTGCATAAAATGCTTAGTAAGGAACCTGGCACTTAGAAGGCCTTTAAAACACATTAGCTGAAAAAAAAAAAAAAAAAAACACATTAGCTGTATTCATAGGCACAGAATCAGGAGGGTTAGAGATAGACCGGGGACCTCCCGATAGACAGTGAGCTTGTTTGACAGGGGCTCACTGAGGCTTAGAGTGGGCCAGCGGTTTGCCCAGATCCACCTTAGGAGCAGGGACAGGACCAGAGCTCGGTTCCCCTGACTTAGATTCTAAAGTGTCACATCCCCACTGTGCTGCTTCCCCCTCTGAGGAAATACGACAGGGCCCGCCTGGTTTCCTTCCACAAGCATGATGCTAAGACCTTGGCCCTGACTGAAGCCCTAAGGGAGACCCTGTCTCTCCCCTCAGATTCTTAGCAGCTTTCATACTTGCAGGGCCTTTGACATTTATACATTATAGTCACTTGCTGGGAACAACTCCTGTGTCATAGTCTCCTAATTCATATGAAATGAATCTGTCTCCCATTTAGAGGGCTTTAACCTTCTGTCACTGTATGGAGCCCAGGACTTGCAGCTGGCTGTCCTGACATTTTCAGAACCTAGCACATGAGCTTGCAGTGTTTCGGGAGCCGTGCTGTGTACGTATTCTGTGGGTTTTGCCAGGAAGGCACAGGGAGCCCAGGCCCGGTTGCCTTGGCAGTGGATCGCTGTGGGCAGAATCACGCCAGTCACATTTGAGGGTGCTTCATTGTCTGTTGAGGAGCTCGTGCCATGGCACGGGTAAGGGAGGAGTCGATTCTGCTTCTAGTTTGCTTCCCGAGACGCTTCTGCCCACTCTCATTCTTCGTTCCAGCATCGATACTCCTGGAGTCATCCGACGAGTGTCACAGCTCTTCCACGAACACCCTGACCTGATTGTTGGATTCAACGCTTTCCTTCCTCTCGGGTACAGAATAGACATTCCCAAGAACGGCAAGTTAAACATACAGTCGCCTCTGTCGAGCCAGGTATGCCGCTGCAGTGGTTTGAGTGATCTGGCCTTAGCACAGCCCACCGTGGTACTCGGATACGCAGGCCGGACAGCGTGGCTTGTGTATTTCACAGCTGGAAAGCTGGTGAAGAGCCGATCTTTTTCTTAAAATGCTTCTAGCAGAAATCAGAATAGATTGAAACACCTACATAGGCAACCTCTGCATCCCAAATTGATCCGTTTGGCGGATTTAAATCAAGAGCGGATGTGTCTGTGTGTGTCAGGGAGGCATTCTCCTGACACAGTTGTACGTCCAGTCAAAATAATTGCGTCCACAGTCACGGAGGTCTTGGTGTGAGGCTCTCCCCCTGAGCGCACTAGGCAGGCCACGCTTGTAGTTGGGCCTGTGGTCCCTCTGATCACCCTCGGTGCCACCCACAAAATAAAGCGGTGGAGATGCATGTGTGACTAGACACGTTTATTGTTGCTGTGCTTCATTCACCTGCCAGCAGGATCACTGACTGAGCTCAGGCTTGTGGCTTTGGTCCCTTCTTTCTCGAGTGACAGGTTGCTGCCTCTTCTATCTATGCAGTCCCTTCTTGTGTTTGCTCAGCAGATCCCCTGAGAAAAAGAAAGCCTGTTTGAGCTTTACTTTTGTAAGGTAACGGTTGTCTTTTTCTCTCCTCGGCTCTGTTGCCATTTAGGGCATAACCCTTTGCTGCGGGGGTGCTGTCCAGGGCATTGTGGGGTGTTCAGCCTCATCCCTGGCCTCCACCCGCTAAGCCCTCACCCAGTCAAGACAGCCAAAAATGTCTCTAGACATAGCCAGGTGTCTCCTGGGAGCAAAAATCACAGCATTGAGAAGTGCTGGTGTAAGTGAATGAGCTCTTTCAACCTCCTCCATCTTGCCCCAGGGGTTTTTGCAGGGAAGGCAAAAATCTACTCTGGATGCATTTTGTAGGTTTCTCCTCTGATGATAAAGGAGATTGTAGTTTCCTATCAATTAGGGAGTCAGGATTTGAAAAGAGAGCAGTGAGAGGCAGTGTGGCAGTGGCTGGTCCCTCTCCGAGGGGGGCTTGCACATAAATTCTGCCTTTTCTCTACACAAGGCAACCTCCACTATCAGAACATTGTCTCATTAAAGCCGAGGAGTGCACCTCAGTTTTAAGGAACTTGGAAGCCTTCGGCTACTGAATTCCAAAAGCTTCCATTTCATGTTTGCAAATGGAGCCCCAGGAGCCAGAGGTAGCGCTCCTTCCTCCAGATGATAAAAGCCTTAGCGGAGATTAATCTTCAGAACAGTCACGGCTAGGGGAGAAAAGCAAGCTCGTTTGCAGGAGCGTGTGCAGGAGCACTTTGCTGAATCTGAAGCGCTGCGTAAACACTGGGTGTCATTACCATCACTCGTTAAGAAAGAGCTGGAATCCAAGACCTAGATTGCACTACACGTGTGGAATTTGCCTTCTCAAGCCCT
Source organism: Neophocaena asiaeorientalis asiaeorientalis (assembly GCF_003031525.2). NCBI lineage: Eukaryota > Metazoa > Chordata > Mammalia > Artiodactyla > Phocoenidae > Neophocaena > Neophocaena asiaeorientalis. The sequence goes on from NW_020175432.1 coordinate 1,632,421, forward strand.
GTTGGAGTAACTGCTCTTGGGGCTGGATCTCCACATGAGCCTCACCTTCCCTTAAGTAGCCAGAAGGCCCCTGCTGCTCCACACACAGCTTCGAGGACTATTGGAGAGATAAGGAGACGGGACCAGTCTTGTGCGCCCCTAGGGGATTTTGTGACCGCAGGTCTGTTAACTTGAAGACGGGCTTGATGAGAACTTTCCCTTGATAGCTGCCTACCAGGGCTTTATGGTCTCACTGCAGCCTGGAAACAGCCATATGTAGGACCCCTTCCTCAGGGGGAGAGGTATGTGCCCTTCGTTCCCTCGGGACACGTGCCGCCCACGTGGTTTCAGTCACATCCACGGACCTGCCATGTTTCCAGCCCTGCTTCACGCCAGGCGCAAACGCAATGTCCTCTCACCTTCCTAGAGTCCTTTCGAATCCACAGTAGCCTGAGAACTTTATAGGGCTCCCTACTCGCCAGTGCCCTGATGATTTTTTTTTTTATTGGTTTTTCTAGCTTCACTATTTTGAAGTATAGCTCCGTGTGTGTGTTTCCATTTTTCATCTCGTCATGTATCCTGTCAACTATAGACAAGGAGGGGATAGTTCTTAGATGCTGAGGAAGATAAATAAGTCTTAGCCTGTGGGGAGCCTTTTGAGCAGGGTTTCTCAGCCTTGGCACTGTTGCCACTGGGGCCAGATCATTCTTCCTTGTGGGGGCCATTTTGTGCTCAGTAGGGTGTTGAGCAGCATCCCTGGCCTCCACCCACCTGATACCAGTAGCGCCCCCTCCCCCAGGATGACAACCTGAAATGTCTCTAGACATTGCCACGTGTTCCCTGGGGGGCAGAATCGCCCCAGTTGAGAACACTAAAGGGAAGATAGACATGTGCCATGATGTGGGAAGTGTGGCCAGAGAGGGGCCGGGGACCGTGGCAGGAAGAACGTCCCCTTGCTGCAGCCGCAGCCTCCTGGATCAACATCTTTTTGGATCTGATTGACCTTTGTTGTAACGTCACCTCCTCAGAGAGCCCTCCACTCCCATCCCCAAGTCATTTTCCCAGCACCCCATTTTATATACTTCAAAATAACATAGCAAAGCTAAGAAATAAAAGATCCACTGTTTCTTGTTGGTTTGCCTTCCCTGGCAGACTGAGTCCTGCAGATTAGACAGGAGGGCTATGTCTGTCTTGCTCACGACTGTCCCCGTTCCGGGACGTCAGAGGGACGGGACACTGGATGTCGGTGGGAAAGTGATGAATCTTGGCTGCTGGGTCTTGTGCAGGATGGACCCTGCCTCTTGGGGCCGGCCTTCTTGTGCTTGGCTGGGACGACGGCTGCTTGGATGATAAGTAAAGAGATAAACCTTGAGGTGCAGCTTGTAATTTAGTGACCCCTTTACGTTCAAAGGGAAGCCGGCCGTCTTCCCTCTGGGAAGGGTCATTGCAAGTTCAGTCAGTTCCTGGGAGGTTGCCTCTCGTGTTTGTCTTAGTCACCCATGGAGCAGGTGTAGGCCACCTCCTCTGTGCCAGGCGCTGAGGTTTGTTCGGAGTCCTGGCTCTCAGGGTGCTTGCATGGTCGAGGTGGGGACTCACGTGAGACACATATGGACAGATGTGAAATACAGGAGGGAGTTCAGTGCTGCAGGTGACAGACAGCAGGGGCCAGGCCTGGGGAGGTGCCGTGGGCAGAGGCTGAGTGAGGGGAGCAGGAGCCATGCCTGTGGCCCCCCGGGGAGTCTTCCTGGTGGGGACATAGAGGCCTGAGGTGGGAACAAGTGGGTGTGCCTGAGAGACAGCCAGGAAGCTGATGCGGTCAGAGCCCGAAGCAGAGAGTGTAGGAGAGAGAGCCAGGCGCGTGGGAAGCCAGGGGAAAGTTCTGGAAAGGCTTCTCTGGCTGCTGTGCCAGAAGTGGACTGAGGGGGCAAGAGCGGATCTGGGAGGCTAGGGAGGGGCGTGGGAACCAGTTGGAGTGGACGGTGATGTGGGCCAGGGGTGGGTGTCAGTGAAAGCGAGAAAAATCAGTGAGATCACCAGGGGTGATTCCGGGATGCCTGAGTCTCTGGGTGAAGGCAGCGCCTGCTGGGATGACCGGTGGGGTGGGCCAGGGGGCCTGTTCTGTGTTTGGAAAGTCCATCTGAGGCACGTCTTAGATATCTAGGTGGGGCTGTATATGGACATGCAGATGGACAGGTCGGCCATGTAGGGTGCTTATCAGTGTCTAGGAGGCATTTCTAACTGTGCCTGGTTGAGGCCACCCACAGCAGGCAGAGAAGACAAAAGCCTGGATTGTTCTAGAAAGTTTAGACCAAGGGTTGGCAAACTGTGGCCCAGGGAACAAAGCCAGCTTATTTTTGTATGGCTGGTCATTTTTACATCTTTCAGATTACTTAAAATTTTTTTTAAAATTGTGGTGATATTTATGTAACATAAAATTCATCATTATGACCATTTTAAAGTGTCCGATTCAGTGGCTTTTAGTGTATTCACAATACCATGCAGCCACCGCTGCTAATCCCAGAACATTTCTATGACCCCAGAGAGAAACGGTACTTCCCAATTCTGCCCCCACCCAGCCAGCCCCTGGCAACCACTAATCCACTTTCTGTCTCTCTAGAGTTTCCTGTTCAGGATACTTAATATAAATGGAATCATATACTATATGTCCTTTTGTGTCTGGGCTTCCTTCTCTCAGCATGTTTTCGAGGTTCATCCATGTTATACCAGAGCATCCTTCCTTTTTAAGGCTGTGTAATATTCCACTGCAGGTAGGGAAATAAACATCTGTTGCTGACGCTGCCCAGTCTGTGGTATTTGTTGTGGCAGCCCCAGCGCGCTAGTAGACCCACTCAGGTGCCTGCGGGTGTGCCTGGCAGAGGTGTCTGTTGTGATGGCAGTTCTGCAGCAGTGGGCAGCAGTGTGCCCGGCGTCCCCTGGAGTCTAGGGTCAGCTGTGGGTGCCAGAGGCGGTGCCGGGCGCCACAGGGGATTTTATCCTTCATCGGTCCATCTGGTCATCCCCAACAGTGGATGAAGCCCACTCTGTTCCAAGCACTGTTCCAGGCACTGAGGATATAGCATTGACCAAAATAGAATCCCTGCCCTCCTGGAGTTTGCCTTCTGATCAGGGCTGGAGAGAGAATAAAATAAGTAAAATATGTTTCCTGTAGGAAGGTGATAGGTGCTGTGGAGAAAAATAGAGCAAGAAAGGGGCTCAGAGTGCTGGGAGATAAGGGTCATTTTATTTTGGTGCAGGATGGTTCTGGAAGACTCGCTGAAAGGTGGTGTGTTAGCAAAGACCTAAAGCTGAACCCGAAGGATCCCAGCCTGCCTGAGACCCAGTTGGGGACCTGCAGGATGCCCAGCCGTGGTCAGTGGCAGAGGGAGGCCGCCCTCAGGACCACACACAAAATTCCAGTTTAGAAGCGTAAACATCACCTCCTTTGCGGGGTGGTCCTGTCCCACTGTGCATTAAGATTGCGCCTTCCCAGGAGAGAGGTGTATGTCTGTTGTTTATTTTTATTGGTACTAACAGAAAAGCACATCAGTGGAGAGCATGCTTGATGACTGCTCAGGGCCCATCTCTCTTCTCTCAAGTGACTCACCCCAGGCCTAGCACCAAAAGTCCCGCAGCCCTGGGCAACCTGGACAGTGGGCCCCCCTCACTGCAGGGTCCCAGTCTCATGCCTGCTGTGAAAGCTGGTGCTTTCACACCTGAAAACAGTCTTGCTGAAACGGGCTGGCCAGAGGTGTGGGAAGACTCTACTCTGCTCCCAAAAGGATTAAACAATCCACTCTTTGTAAATCTCTCCCGAATGCTAATTTCTCCAAGTGTATCGAGTGTGCCTCTCAGGTTCATGTTCTTTGAATCTGTTGGAAGGATCAGGCAGAGGTGAGTTCGTGAGACTCTCCCAGGAACGCTCAGGCACTCAGAACGCCGAGGTGGGGCTGTCTCTGGGTGCCCCCTCCCTGCTTCTCTCTCTCCAGGCCCCCAGAAGTAACCTTTTTCTGCGTCGACGTAAAAAACTTGGCTCTGTGCTAAGTTTTGCCTGTTCTTGCACACAGTGGCTCAGTCTGGCGTTTCTCACAATCTGTTCCCGGTGCCGGGCCCAACGGTAACTCACTGTTGTACTGTTGTCAGGAGAATTCGCACAACCACAGCGACTGTACAGAGAACGTCAAGCAGCAGATGCTATATAAGGAGGACAAACCGCAGGTGCCCTTGGAGTCAGATTCCGTGGAATTCAACAACGCCATCAGCTATGTGAACAAGATTAAGACCCGCTTTCTAGATCACCCAGAAATCTACAGGTCATTCCTGGAGATACTGCACACTTACCAGGTAAGAAGCCGTAGGTCACACTTCTTTGTGGGTGTTTGTGGCATCATCCAGTATCAGGTGCATTGGAAACATTCAGATTTTCTAATCTGAATTCATGAAATCCTGGAAAATTCTGATTAGCTCTTTTTTTTTTTTAGCATTAATTTTTTTTTTTTTTTTACCGTGGTAAAATATATATAAATACAAAACTTAACCAACTTTAAGTGTCCCATTCAGTGGCATTAGGTACATTCACATTGTTGCACAGCCATCACCGTCGTCCATTTCCAGAACTTTTTCATCTTCCTCACCTGAAACTCTGTCCCCGTGAAACACTAACTGCCCCTTCCTCATTTCCCCCAGCTCCTGGCGCCCACCCTTCTGTCAGTACTTTCTGTCTCTATGAATCTGACTCCGATAGGGACCTCCTAGGAGTGGAATTGTACAGTATTTGTCCTCTGTGCCTGGCTTGTTTCACTTGGCGTAAAGCCCTGAAGGTCCATCTGTACCGAAGCATGTGTCAGAATGGCCTTCTTTTTAAGGCTGAGTCATATTCCATTGTATGGCTACGCCTTATTTTCTTTATCCATTCATCCATCAGCAGCCACTTGGGTTGCTCCCACATTCTGGCGATTGTGAATAATGCCGCTGTGAACATGGGTGTACCTGTTGGAGTTCTATTTAGGTTTGATTTTAATTTGCCCCTTGAGGCACCTCTGCACCCTCAGTAGGAAACACACATTAGAGGATTAAAGAAGAACCCAAGAAGATAGTTTTCTTTTTATAAGATGGCTTAGTTATTGTTTAGACAATAAACTACCCTTTATCTATGCTGATCACAACCGGGCTTTGTGCCGGGTGCTGGGTCGACAGGGATGAATGGTTGCTGTTGCTTAGGAGTTCAGTTTAGACGTGGAGGAAACTTGGAAATGATTAGGGTGGACGAGAAGGACTGTGTGTAGGACAGGTGTGTCAGGGTTGAGGGCTGCTGACCCCATAGCGGGTTACAGAGAGGATACTCAGGTTGAATCTTGGCAAATCAGTCAGAACCGTCAGTCAAAAGGTGGACTCTCGGTGCTGGGAATGGCCTGTGCAAAGGCCCAGGGGCCAGAACAGGCAGCTGGCTTCAGGGCACTTAGCAGGAAGTGCAGGCAGGCGGGTGGCAAGGGACATCTGTGTCATGCAAGGTGTTCGGATGTCATCCTCACCCAGACATGGAGTTTCCGATGCCTTTTATTTTTCTAAGCAGCAGAACCCACTTTTAAAAATGAAATCTTCTGCACAACCTTGATAAGTGAAATTAAAACGTGGGATTCTTTTTAGCATAAATGTTTAGGATCAGATTGATAGCATTTGCTCCCTGTAAACGCACTGGAACTGTTTCAATACTCTAAACATTTGTGGGCAGTGGTGCCAGTGACATGCTTGGTCCTGTCAGCCTCACGTCCAGTGTCTGCACGGTCCTTGTACGGCATCGAGAACTTCCTGCTTCTCACAGATGAGTGGTTGCAAGTGACAGCTGTGAACATCAGTCTGTGTGGAGGGGTGGTGTTGTGATCATGGGGGTTTATGGGCTCTTCACAGATTCCGTGGTGTCACCACACCTCAGGGGCTGGAAGGATCGTTAGAGGGAAGGCCGGCAGGTATCTGTTGTGTTCATGGGAATTGGGGGGGAGGGGGAGCCGTTTGTTGGCGTGTAGAGAAGTGAAAGTGACTTATCCAAGGTCCTAGCAAAGGGCCACGGGTTGATTTGGAGAAAGCGTGAGGAAGGAAGTACGGCTCAGTGTTCTCCAGTCAGAGCCACAGGGAGTTGGTTGGAAATGCAAGCTGCCTGGGCCTCCCCTCAGAGTTGCTACCCCAGGTCCTGCCCAGCATCTGCTTTTTGAACAAGCCCCCTGGCGACTCTCAGGTTGCCTGTTTCTTCAAAAGGAGCTGGAAATCTGAATTTCTGTGTGAGTTCTTCCTGATTTTCGAACATTGATGCGGATTTTTAAAAGACACTGTGAGGCCAAAGCAGCAGCTCTAGGGCCATACATTACTGTTTCTTATCTCTGATGGGCCTCAAGTAAGACCTTAGCTGTGCCCCCTGCCCTCTCAGAGCCCTTTGCCTCACCTCCCTGAACCTCGGGGTTCTAATCCATAAAATGGCTACAGCGCTGTGGGTGCTGATCCCAGGTAAATATGGTTAACCGAGGTCACTGATGCAAGCATGGTGCTTGCCTCAGGGCAGCCATGGGCAGCTGTTCCCTTTATACAACTTCGAACATATGTCGTGTGCCTGGATGAGCACAGCCAGTTCTGCCCTGATGTCCCCCAAAATGACCGTGCTTTGCAAATAAATGCTCACCAACCACAGGTCTTATGGAAAAACGGGATCAGAGCGTGAGACTCAAAAACTGTGTCAGCAACACATTAAAAAAAGATAGGCACCTGCTTGAAACTGGTAGCGCCATTGTGCGCGCATTAAATGGCTAAGCATGTGTGAATATTGCGGCACATCCGGCGCTTGACCTTGGAAAAGACCTGAGTGTCATGTGTAGACATGGGTGTGGAAAGGTTGCAGCCTGCGGGTCACTGTGAGGTACCAGGGGCAGGTTTCCTAAAATGGGATGGGTTGTCACCCCAGAGGGGGGTCAGGCAGAGTGGCTCTAGCAGCTGAGGGAGCGATGTTGGGGGCGTGTGTATGTCGGGGGTCGTGTATTAACCAGGTGGCTTGGCTCAGCTGGGTGCACTTTTCCACATTCACCCCGTGTTGCTCCTGGACAAAATCCTGCCTCAGCAAATGCAGAATCCATACCACGCTCAAATCACTTCCTAGTCCGTGTCCCAAACAGATCTGTGTTCAAAACAGGTGTTAGAGCAGAACTGACTCTCTCTGCAGGAAAATTCCCAGGAGGTGCGTCCCTAGGTCATAGGGCGTGCGCTCAGCACGTGATCATAGATGGCGCCAGGCTTCCCTCTGCCGGTGGCACCAGTCTTCCTTTCCGCCTTGTAATGAGAGCGCCCAGTTCCCCACACCCTCATCAGAAATCACCAGTCCTTATGCAATCTGATGAGCAAAAATGCTGCGACGCTGTTTTAAATTGTATTTCTTCAAACATCACTCAGTCTGATCACTGTTTCATCTGTATAGGGATGATTTGTATTTATCCTCTGAGCTGAATGGTCTTTGCCTGTTTTTTTCTTTGGCCTTCAAGTGTCCCGGTAACTTTGGTCAGGAGAGGGTGGAGGCAGTTTTTTCTCCCCGCAAACGGGTGCTCCGTGTGCCAGGATTGGGAAGTAACTTTGCTCAGGGTACATAGGGCCGAGAGGGGAGGGCGTGCAAAGGGCTCCCCATTCCTTGTCTCTTCCCCCTTCGCAGCTGTGGAGGGGGGATGTCGAAGCCCTGCTGCTGGGCGCTCTGGGAGGGCCCGACACCAGCGCCTCATGCTCTGTCACGTTCCTGGGTGTAAAGTTGACAGGGACTAACTTCTAATGGCCGACTTGAGTTGTGTTCGCTGCTTTCTGCCCTGCTGACCTGGGTCCCGTCTGGTCCTCATCTTGTTGCTTTAAGCTCCAGGTCAAGCCGTCTTCCTTCCAGAGTCTTAGTGACTCTGGGGGAACAGGTCCTTTGACCTCTAAGTCCCTTCCCTTCCTTCTTCACCCTCTGCCCCTTCCAGACCCAGAGCTAGCTCCTCAGTCCCCTGCCCAGCAGAATGAGTCCCCTTGACCTTGGGAGGACCGTGGGTTCGCCACTGACCTTGCACTTCCCCAGCCTCTGCTCAAGGGTGCTTGAGGGCTGGGGTCAGGTCCTTCCCTGACCGTCCCCTCCCACATCCCCTCCACACTCCCAGCACAGGCCGCATCCATGGCCAGGGCTCAGGCCGCGTCGTGCGGCAGGGTCAAGACTCACGCGCACAGGCTGTTCTCCAGAGCAGGGGGTGGGGGAGCGGGGGAGTGGTTGGGGGACACCCGGAGGTGTCAGCAGGGCAGCGGGCTGGACCCCTTCTCCTGGTGGCAGCAGTCACAGGCTCTGCCAGCCAGTTTTCTTTCGTGAGTCATCCCTCTGTCTCCTCCACTGTGGGATGGATGCCTGAATGTCACAGCCTAGGGTGCCTCCTGGTTCCTTGGCTAACGACTCGTTTTCCCTCCCCTGAAAATCGGCAGAAGGAGCAGCTGAGCACGAAGGGCCGTCCGTTCCGAGGCATGTCTGAAGAGGAGGTGTTCACCGAGGTGGCCAACCTCTTCCGCGGCCAGGAGGACCTGCTCTCCGAGTTTGGACAGTTCCTGCCCGAAGCCAAGCGGTCCCTGGTGAGTACAGACCACCGACGCCAGTCTGGGGCCACGTTCTCATCAGCCAGAACCCCCTGCCAGTGCAGCCCCCAGGCCAGGCCAGGTTTATCCACTCCCCAGACACACTGGGTTCCCTCAGAAGCCACAGCCAGTGCAGACGCGCACAGGCCCCCAGTGCAGGCTCCACCTCCACGGGGAGCTGGCGCAAATCCTCAAAAGGGCTTCTCTGGACAGACAGCAGCCAGGTGATGAGGGCTCGTTGGGAGGCAGAGTGTCTTCCCATGGAGACCTGCCTGTAACCAGGTCCTTGTGGGAAGGTGCGGGAGGGGTCAGGCTCACTGCCTACCCCCCTGGAGGGACTGGGTGGAGGCTTGGCAGTGACTCGGGGTGGGAGTGCAGAGAGCTGATAGCGGAGGAGGGGCCTGCGATGGGGAGGTTGGGGGTGCAGACTGCACTGTCAGCCTTTCTGCCTTTGCTGTGGAGTGAGGCCTGCTGACCTGCCCTTTCCATTTCCTCTTTTTTTTTTTTCCTATGAACTTATGGCTTTAAAAAAAAAAAAAATTGAAGGAAAATTCACGTAACATAAAACTCACCATTTAAAAATGTACATTTCAGTAGTATTTAGAATATTTAAAATGTTGTGCAGCCATCACCCCTCTCTAGTTTCAGAACATTCCCATCACCCCAAAAGGAGACCTGTCCCCATTAGCAGTCACTCCCCATCCCCCACTCCTTAGATTCTGGCAACCACCAATCTGCTTTCTGTCTCTATGGATTTACCTGTTCGGACATTTCACATAGATGGAATCATGCAACATGTGGCCCTTGGGTTGGTGTCTGGCTTCTTTCACTCAGCATCATGATTTTAAGGTTCATCCATGATGTAGCATGTATCAGAACTTCATCCCTTCTATGGCTAAATAGTAATTCCATTGTGTGGATGGACCACATTTTGTTCATCCATTCATCCATCAGTGGACACTTGGGTTGTTGCCACCTTTCAGTCATTGTGAATCGTGCTATGAACATGCATGTACAATTTTTTGTTTGAACACCTGCTTTCAGTCATTTTCTGTCTATGCCTAGGAGTGGAGGTGCTGACTCATGTGGTAACTGTGTTAAACTTTTGAGGAACTGCCACACTGTTTTCCACGGTGGCTGGACCATTTTACGTTCTCACTAGCAATATACCAGGGTTTCAGTTTTCCGCATCATCACCAATGCTTGAGGTTTTCCTTTTTAAAAAAAATGTATAGCCTTTGTAGTTGGTGTGAAATGGTATCTTATTGTGGTTTTGATTTGCATTTCCCTGCTGACGAATGATATTGGGCATTTCATGTGCTCATTGGCCATCTGTTTATCTTCTTTGGAGAAATGTCTACTTAAGTACTTTGCACCTTTTTTGCTTTGTCTCCGTTGCTGGGTTGTAAGAGTTCTTTATATGTTCTTGACATTAGTCCTTTATCAAATATTTTCCTCTATTCTGTAGGTTGTCTTTTCGCGTTCTTGTTAGTGTTGGTGCACATCAGTTTTAAATTTTGGTCAAGTCCAATTGCCTGTTTTTTCTGTTGTTGCTCATGTTTTCAGTGTCAAATCTCAGAATCCATTGCTAGTTCTGAGGTCATGAAGGTTTACCTAAAGTTTTCTTTTAATCCTTGTACAGTGTTAGCTCTTCTATTCAGGTTGGTGATCCATTTTGAGTTAATGTTTGTATATGGTGAGGTAGGGGTCCACTCTACACGTGGCAATCCAGTTTGTTGAGGAAACTGTTCTCTTTCCATCGTTGCATGGTCTTGGCACTCTTGTCAAAAATCAATTGACCAGAGTTTTATGGGTTTATTTCTGGACTCAGTTCTAATCCGTTGATCTCCATGTCTGCCCTTAGGCCAGCACCACACTGTCATGATTACTGTAGCTTTGTAGTAAGTTTGAAATCAGGAAGTGTGAGTCCCCCAACTTTGTTTTTTTTTTTTTTCAAGATTGTTTTGGCTAGTCAGGGCCCCTTGCAATTCCATATGAATTTAAAGATTGGCTTTTCCACTCCAGCAAAAAAGGCCATTGGGATTTTGAAAATGATTGCATTGAATCTTTCAACTGTTTGGGGGAGTATTGCCATCCTAACAAGATTAATCCACAAATACACAGCATTTTTCCATTTATTGAAGTCTTTAGTTTCCTTCAACAGTGTTTCAAAGTTTTTTTTCATTGTGTAAGTCTTGCACCCCCTTGGTTAAATGTATTTCCAAATATTTTGTTCTTTTTGTTGTTGTAAATGGAATTGTTTCCTTAATTTCATTTTTGGATTATTCATTGCTCATGTATAGAAACACCACTGCTTTTTTGTGTTGATTTTGTATCCTGCCGCTTTGCCGTATCCAGTTTATTAGCTTTGATAGTTTTTGTGAATTCCTTCGCGTTTGCTAATAGAGCTAGTTTTCTTTCTTCCTTTCCATTTTGGATGCCTTTTATTTCCTGTTTTGGCCTAATTGCTCTGATGGAACTTCTAGTACTGTGCTGAGTAGAAGTGGTGAGGGTCAATATCCACACCTTGCTCCTGATCTTAGAGGAAAAGCTTTCCATCTTGCACCATTGAGTGTGATGTGAGCTGTGGGTTTTCCGTAAGCACCCTCGACTTGAGGAAGCTCCTTCTCTTCCTAGGTTGTTGAGTGTTCTCTCTCCTCTTTTTATTCTTCCTCTTTGCCCTCGACGACAACTTGGCGTGTGAGCACACAAGAGTCCATCCTTCCCACCTTCCTGTGTCACCACTGCCTTTCTGCTTCTTGAATGAAGATGCAGTGGGGGCACAGGGCTGGGGGGCAGTGGGTCTTGAAGGAAGGGGCTCGGGGGTGATAGCGGTCTGAGTTTGAATGCTGTTCAAGACTCTTAGTCGATTGGGCAGACTTCCGGTGTGCGTGTCGGGGCTTGTCCCCATGTTACTGTCTCTGGGACACAGAGCACCATCCCTAAGAGGAGGTTCCACCCAGAAGCACTTCCTGACTCAGAGTCAGAGAAGCTCTGTGCCCATCCTTTGGGCTGAAAACAAGTCCAGGAGCTGTAACCAGTCCTGCCCACCCGCCCGGAGCCTTGGCTGTCCTGGGGGCCTGGACAGAGCCCCGTGAGCACACAGCCTGGGCCTCCTCGGGCTCTGGGTGCTACAGGCAGGCTTGAGCCGGCCGTGTCACCTCCCAGGCCTCATTGCCTTCTCTCTCACACGGGACTGACCGGCCCTCCTGCTCGGGTGGGGACTGAGCTTGTTGTCCTTTAAGTGCTTCTCACGGGGCCTGGCTGGGGCTCAGTGTTCCAGAAAGAGCAGCTGCGGTTGTGCTGGGACAGTAGGCCTAGAATCCCGTCTGGTCGTCTCATCCCCTCCTCCCAGGGTCTCCCTCTGCATCTCCAGGACCAGCCGGCTGTCTGGCCTGCTGGAGGCTCTTGGGGGATACCGGGGGGGCGGGGGGCGGTTGAAGGAAGCCCTTGTCTGGACTCCCCGGGGGCAGGGAGCTCACCTCCACACTGGGCCTCTCAGCCCAGCTGCCTCCTCACGGCCCCATCCCCGAGTCCAGCTTTCTCCTCTGAGTCCATTATCTGCCCCGCGGATCTCTCTGAACTTCAGAATCCCTACTTGGTTTTCTTCTCCCTGTTCCCAAGTAGCTGTCCTTGGCAGTCCTAGCACCATTCCCATCTTCCTTCTCTGTATGCTCCTGCTCGTCAAAGACCCTCCTCACTGGCTCCGGGGGCCACGTGGCTGAGGAGCAGAGGGCTCTCACCACCTCCTTCCCGCTTCATACCCTTCTTGTGTTGGCTTAGCCCAAGGTTGTGGGTGCTTGGGCCTCTGTGTCCCTGGGAGCCCAAGCTACATGCTGTCACCCGCTGTAAAGCCCTGTGTTGCTCCCTTGTACAGTTGGTGGATAGTTTTTGGGTCTCATCCTCTTGGGTCTTGGCCTCAAATCTCAGCTCTGACCCTGGCGTCGGCAGCTTTTCCCTGAACCCCATCCCCGCAGAGATGTGTGCACAGTGGCATCCCTGGGTGGCCTTCCCAGGGTCATTGCTGTCAATGCTTCAGGGTCTAGGGGCAGTCCACCCTCATGGCCTCAGGGAAGAAAGGCCTGGCTCTGTCCCTGGCCAGCTTTTGCTGCTGCACAGCTCACATGAACTTTTTGCAGGCCTTGGTTCCTGAGTTATCATCTTGATGGGTCAGGGTTGGGGGCGAGTAGAGCCTCTTGTCCTCTGAGGGCTGTGGTTGCAGTGCCCCCTGGTGGACACAACTTGGCATTTACCAAGTTGGACACTGACAAAGCCCACCCTAGAAAAATAAGCATTTCTCTCAGAAAAGCGCCTGCCCACAGAGTTTCTTTAAATGGCATTTGTTATCAATTCAGCAGTGTTTTTTTAAGTGTATATTGTGTAATTAGAACTGTCTTGTACATTTTAAAAGATTTAATCAACTTTTAAAAATTACTAAAGCGCTCATAAATAATTTGTCATATAGAATGATCTTTTCATTAACTTTTAGATTTCTATTAAAACTGCAGGAAAAAGAAACCAAAGGTGAAATTTGATATTGTCCTAATTAAACTCGACTGCTTTGCCTAGATCAGGGCTTAGCAAAGTTTTTCTATAGAGGGCCAGACAGTAAGTATCTTAGGCTTTGCAGACCAGACAGTCTGGGTGGCAAAGACTCAGCTCTGCCGTGGTAGCGGGAAAGCAGCCACAGGCCCGTACGTCGACGAATGGGCATGGCTGTGTGCCAGTCCAATTTTATTTACAAACGCAAGCCGAGCCAGTCCCTATGTGAATGGTCTTTGGGGGTCTTCTGCCTCAGGCATTTGCACATTGGGACATTTAACTGAAACCAAAGAACTGCCTGAACTGTTAGGGGAAGATCGGTGGTACTGAGCTTGCCTTCCAGCTGGGTGAGCTTAGCCGGGCAAGCAGTGGGTTACCCACTTTCCTCCCAACCCCGCCCAAGTCATACTTAGCGCGTCATATCGTCATCTGTCCCCCTCCTTTAGGAATTGGTGTTTGCACCTGTTCTGGGATCTACAGCAAATACCAGTTGAGAATTATTCCACATTAGGTTCTTGGAGTAGCCTTGGGTCTTCGGATAACTAATCCCTCCAAAGAAGCTTAATCCTCTAAGGGACAGGTTTTGCCTGTAGTTAAACAATAGGTCTTTATTATTATAATTATGAATATAAAAATAGTGCATGCCCATGAGAAAAGTCAGGCATTCGCGAGAGCATCAAGTATGAAAAGTTAGCTTCCCTTTTTCCTGTTCTCAGTTTCCTCAGAGTTAAGTACTTACAAGTGTCTTATAGTATGTATCTTTCCAGAAATCTCCTGTGAATGTGCAAATGTTTATCCTTTTTAAAAAAGGTGGCGTCCCATTTGTTCTGCCCCTAGGGTTTTTTTCTGTTTGTCATAACAGTGTATCACGTATGCCTGTCCCTAGCAGTGACCAGTGGACACAGAGACACAGAGCTAACTCATAGCCGACAGTTGCCTCTGTTTGGTTTGGATGCACCACGACTTGTTCACCCAGCCCACGCTTTGGGCTGACAGCACACCCTTCACGTAGTGTCTCCGCATATAGGCCCTGTGGTGGGAGCGGGTGCAGGCAACGTGAACGTAGTGGGGCTGATTGCTGTGTGCCTCTCCAGCCCAGCCCTGAAGAAAAGCCATGGTCTGTTCACCTTCCCCGCTGCCTGCTCTGACTTTCATACAGATGCGAATGCCGAATAGATCCTTCCAGAACCATTCTTCATAAATATTGCCAGTACCCTGACCTGTTAATCAGTGCTTGGTGTAGAGCCTGGGAGGACTAGCAGTGAGCACCCCACCGGGTGATGACATTATCCCCAAGATGCGTTTTCTTATTCGTAGGAAAGATTGCAAACTTGACTGGAACCCCTCCTCCCCCGCCCCAGTGACCTGGCACCGTCAGCTTCTTCCTCTTGCTGCCAGGGCCTTGCACGTTGCTGGTCCTCTAGCCTGAAATTCTTTTCCTTTCTGTGGTGCGCTCGAACATACAGGCAGACACCCTGTCAGTGGTCTGCTGGGTGAGCCCCACACGCCAAGGCCCAGCTTCAGTGTCTCCCCACTGAGCCCTCCCTCACCTGTCAGGACCCTCGCCCATCGAGGCCTTCCATGAGCCTTCTCCCAGCCTCACAGTGCGCGACCGTGGTGAGCTGGGTACACGGGTCTTTCCTCCAGTAAACGTGAGCATCTTGAGAGCCAGGGTCACCTCGCACTGGGACAGAGCCCCTGGCCCGTGGCAGACGGTGCTTGCTGGGGCCACGAGCTGAGCTGCCAGTGGTTCCACGCACTAGGTTACATTGAGAACCAGCACTGATGGGCCTGGCTGTGCCTCTCCAGCACTGACCACCTCCTGTGTTTGTGTCCTTAGTTCACAGGAAATGGGCCATGCGAAATGAACAGTGTCCAAAAGAGCGAGCACGAGAAGAATCTGGAACACAGCAAAAAGCGCTCTCGGCCCTCACTCCTCCGTCCCGTGTCTGCACCAGCCAAGGTAACTGTCAGCTGTGCACATAGGTGTGTGCATGCGTGGACACCCAGCAGCCTGGCCTTCTCTGTAGATGACTTGCGGAGCAATAGGCAGAGACCTGGGGCATGAGGCTGAGTCCAGGCTCTAGTCCAGCTTGAAATTCACTGGCTGTTGGACCTTGAGAAGTTGACTCACCTGTGAGGTGGCCGGTCACCTGTGCCCCCGGCTCACAAGATTGTGTGAGGAGTGTCGCCTCCTCGCAGAAACCGGATGTACCGCTCGGTCTGCTCCTTTTCACCATCGCAGCTCTTTCACAGGCAGGGCCCTTGTGTACAGTTGTGCAGGTCGGTTACTGCACAAGGTGCCCTGCTAGGGGGTGAGAGGCACTGAGGTCCAGCTCCTGTTGTTCTCATCAACTGTGATGGTGATTTTCTAATTCCATCATTCTTTATGCATTTACTAGTTGGCTTTCTACTGTAAGGAAGAGCTTTTTTTTATCTCCATTTACTTAATTATGTGTATCTTCATAGACTCAGGTTATAATCCGTGACTATCACTGTTTATCTTGATGCCTAAACCGTCCCAGATCTGGCCAGTGGGGCCCTTTGGGCTGGCTCTTGTGTCCTCTTGACACATCCCCATCATTTTTCAGGCATGTGGGAGATGGTTCTGTAGAGTCCTCGATGTCTCAGCAGAGTGGCCAAGTTCAGGTCCCCTTCCCATCACCATCACGGCCCACAGGACGAAACAGGGAGGGGAAGAGGTTTCTGATACGGTATCTAGGGGCATGTTTCCCTGGCTGTTCTTACTCTATGACAATCCCTCCTGACATCAAAAGAGCTAACTGCTGAAAGTTAGATCCCAGATTGTGGGCAGAGTGGTTGTGTGACCTTTAACCCTTCACTAGGTCATGGAGGCTGAGGTGGGTGGTCCTGAGAGGTTCATCCACCGGGGGTCTTGGGCAGACCTCATCCAGCACCTGATGGCGGTTCCCATCAGGAGAGCTCAGTGTTGGTGATGTTATGATTCTAATAAAGATGGACACGGGCTGCCTGTGGGAGGCACACAGCATCCGTGGCATGGAATTTCTCTCTACAGAAGAAAATGAAACTCCGTGGTACCAAAGACCTGTCCATCGCCACCGTGGGGAAGTACGGGACTCTGCAGGAGTTCTCCTTCTTTGACAAGGTGAGCAGTGGGACCCACGACTTCTGGGCCATGCCCCGTCCAGGCTGGCCTCGCCCAGCTCAGATCTGAGCAGGCAGGGTTGGGAGCAGGCGACAGGCGGCCAGTGGTGGGCAGCGCGCAGGAGGTAGCGAAACAGGTGGGAAAGGCAGAGCTCAGAGCCCACACCAAGTTTGGGGGCACATGTCTGCCACTCAGAAGCTGTGTGGCATCTCTAAAGCTGGGATGGTCCTGGGGCTTCTGTCCAGAGTCAGTGGGCAGAGCCAGTGAGATGGCTCTAGGCACTTGCTGTCTGAGCCAAAGATCACTGCACGGAGAGCAGTCCGCTGCAGACCACAGCCGGCCCCTTTAGAACACGCCTGTGTTGGTGACTCTGTGTGCACCTGGTGGTAGCAGAGCCAGGTGTGCTCAGGAGCGGGAGTTGGGCCCGGTAGGGGCCCCCTGACTCGCTCTCCCCACAGGTGCGCAGGGTGCTGAAGAGCCAGGAGGTCTACGAGAACTTCCTCCGCTGCATCGCGCTCTTCAACCAGGAGCTTGTGTCCGGCTCTGAGCTCCTCCAGCTGGTCAGCCCATTTCTAGGGTGAGCGACACTTCTCGGGGCTCCCCACTTGGGTTTTGTTTCCGTAAACTCCTTTCACCCTTCTTTTGGCTATTGTTTTTGGAAAACGGTATACGTGTTTTTTTCGATCTTGTCTTTAAGTTGAAGTTGTTACAGAGATCATTATAGATTCACCAGCAGTTGTAAGAAAGAACACAGAGAGGTCCTGGGCAGCGTTCCCTCGTGGTAACATCTCTAGTCAGTGTCATAGCCAGTATGTTGATATTCACACAAGCCACCCATCTTTTCAGGTTTCCCATTTTACCTGTGTGTGTGTGTGTGTGTGTGAGTGTGTGTGTGTGTCTGTGTGTGTGTGTGTGTGTGTGTGTGTGTGTCTGTGTGTGTGTGTGTGTGTGTGTGTGTGTGTCTGTGTGTGTGTGTGTGTGTGTGTGTGTGTGTCTGTGTGTGTGTGTGTGTGTGTGTGTGTGTGTCTGTGTGTGTGTGTGTGTGTGTGTGTGTGTGTCTGTGTGTGTGTGTGTGTGTGTGTGTGTACAGCTGTATCACCTGTGAAGGTTGGTGTGTCCACCACCACTGTCCAGGTACCGAGCAGCTTCAGAACCACAAAGATCCTTGCGTTGGCCTTTGATACCCACACCCAGGTCCCTTCCACAGCCCAAGCCCCTGACAACCCCTAATACCTGTGTTCCTTCTCTAAAGCTTATATAGCAAAAGTATTATGTAAATGGAATCACACTGTGTAACCATTGAGGATCAGCTTTTTTCACCCAGCATAATTCCCTGGAGATTCATTATGCTTTTTAAAATTCTAAGAATCAGAAATTACTGGGAAGAATGAAATGACCACACAGCATCCCTGCTGCCCAGAGAGAAACTCTGTTAGCAGATCCATTACCCGCTTCCAGCACGTCCTGCTGCCCTGTGTGAGCTGCCCCCCGAGGGCCCGGCAGCCTCTGAGGGGGCGGAGCTGTCCTGGGAGGTGACTGTGCATCCACAGGTCATGCACCTGTGCTGTGGGAAGGGGAGTCTGCTGGCTCCCAGTGTGCTTCCCACTCACCAGCCCTGTCATGCCCAGCGAGTTTCCTAGCCCGTCTGAGCCTCAGTTTCCATTCTGTCAAAGGGGGGATCATAAATACACCTGCGCAGGGTTTCAGAAAGTTTCAAATGGGCTCTGCCTGAAGACCCTTAAAATAGCATCTCGAGGGGGCTTCCCTGGTGGCGCAGCGGTTGAGAGTCCGCCTGCCGATGCAGGGGACGCGGGTTTGTGCCCCGGTCCGGGAAGATCCCACATGCCCCGGAGCGGCTGGGCCCGTGAGCCATGGCCGCTGAGCCTGCGCATTCAGAGCCTGTGCTCTGCAACGGGAGAGGCCACAACAGTGAGAGGCCCGTGTACCGCAAAAAAAAAAAAAAAAAAAAATCTCGAACATGGTGAGTTTGCATTATACGTGACGTGTGCGGCGTCCTGTTTAGCCCCCAAGACAACCCCAGAGGCTGCCGGCCCCTGGGGGCAGCTACCTGATTCCCTTTCTATGAATTAAAAAAGTTTTTTAAACTTTCTTTTTTAATGTAAAATAAAACACAGATCCAGGAAACCACCTAACAGAAGAACGGCTTGGTGAATCATTATTAGGCAGACACCCTTGTGCCCACCACCCAGGGTCACAGATGGACCTTTGCCAACCTCCAGGAGCCCCTCCACCTGCCATTTCAGTCATGCTCCCTCCCTTGGCTTGGGAGTGACCACCTCCCTACACTACGGTGCAGCCAACCCAGGCGGACACCGCCAAACACACGGCTCAGTCTCACCTCGTGGTCTGGGTTTTGTTTTCTAATACGTCTTGTACGTCCCTCTTCACCTCTAGGTTCCCTCTGCAAGTTTATTCCTTACCGTGTCTGTATTGGCATCCCCATGGCGTGGGTGCATTTTCCCAAATGCACCTTCACATTCCCCCACATCCCTCTGTCTGTCAGGAGGCAGTGGTATCCTCTGAGTTCTTTCTGTGGTTTATTCCTTTGTTTATTCATTCACTGCGGGTTGCAGAAGAGCATCTCAACAGTATTTATCACCTTTTGGTGACCCAAGATAGATGCTTGATTTCTCCCTTTATTACAGTGTCAGGGTGATGAGTCGCTTTCCTGTCTCATCAGGCCAATTAGGACCTGAAAAACGGACCAGTTTCTTTGGCGTTACATGAACTCATGAATTTAAACACATTCGATGTGTCTCAGTACATTTTAAGCTGAGGAAACTGAGGCCCAGAACGGATACCTCTCACTCTCTCCAGGATAAGCTCTCAAAAGAGAGCTTTGCATGGTGATGGGCGAGTTCAGGGGGATGAGGCCTGGAAGCCCACCCTTCGCTCATCGTCTGCTCTCGGGATCTGATTGTGGCTGTTGAGTTTCACATGAATGGCATCACGCTGTCAGGCTGGGCTGTGGTCTTCTCTTTTTTTCTTTTTTAAACTCAGCAATTCTTAGACCCAACCGATTGTTTTTAGCGACTGCACGGTGTATGTACCATGGTTTTCTCAGCAGGGTCTGCAGCAATGGACGTTTATCTCCAGTTTCCCCCTGTCATCCGTGCTGAGATTATGCTCTTGGGCTGGGATACTCAAAGGTTGAGTTAAGGGCATCAGGAGGTGCTTCCTTGGTGGTCCCAAGAGTGTACACACATCAGGGTGACCCTTTCACTTGGATTAACTTTCTGGGGCTGCTAAAGATCTGTTAACGCTCTGAAAAACCACCCAGAGCAGGGTGGCAGGCGTCACACAGTCTCGGCTAAAGCGTGGCTGGTTTTTTACGTGGATTTGGACACGCTCACATCGAAGTACATCTGCGCAGCTCAGAATCCAGTGCTCTGAGCTCGGTCAGGGTCAGCTATTCCCGTTTCGACATGTGAGCAGCAGTTAGAGACTCCAGGCGGGGGGAGGGCCACGGGGGTGTGCAGCAAAGCGGAGAAATGAAGCGGCTTCTGCTCCCTCATCTTGCGCTGGGTTCACGCCCACCCCCCTCCCCACCATGAGGCCTCTGTTTGCATGGGCAAGCTTCTTTCTGGGTTTGTACACCCACGGGCAGCTGAGTGCAGTGGCCCAGAGAGCTGCCACCTGGTGACAGCATGGCTGGAGTTGGGGCTGGAGTGGGGTAAGCCTCCCCTTCAGAGTGGTTTATCCTGTTGTAACCTCAGGCATCCTCTACACCCATGTTGTTGATGTCTTCCTTCCCTGCATTTCTGTTGGCTTGCGGGTTTTCCTTGTGAGCTGAGTTGGGGGGGGGCGGGGGGGGGT
>NW_020175432.1:1652538-1665894 GCF_003031525.2 Neophocaena asiaeorientalis asiaeorientalis
GGGGAGACTTGCAGGCTTAGTAATGGCAGGATCATCACACCAGCTGTCAAAATATCTGCACCCTTTCTGTAGGATTTGATATTCATTTAAACATTAATGCAGATGACATTGGGGGTCAGTTGCGTTAAAATCTTCCCATCGACATGCACGACCATTACATTATGAGAATTTGTCTAGGGAGGGGGCCTTCCTCATGAGGGAGGAAGGCCCTGGAGCTGGGAAGCAGATTTTATCTGTCAAGGGCCAAGGGTCACTGCTAACCAGCTTCTGGCATTGTGCGCAAGCAGCCACAGGCAATACTAAAGGAGTGGATGTGACCGACTGTTTACAGGCAGGTGTGGGGAGGTTGACTAGTTTGCTGATCCTTGGCCTAATGCCCGGCCTCTTCCAGTCAGGGAACATACATCGCTGACCCCAGCTTCTGCCAGTCCAGGTCATTTTATTTGGCGTGTTCAAGGACCTCCCGCAAGCGGTGGGGCCTGGTTGGTGACAGAGGGCTGGAGGGCAGATTCACACGCGGCAACTCCACACGTGTTAGGTGCTCGTCCTGCCTCTCGCCCCTCCTCTCTGATGTTGATCCTGACCATCTTTAGCTGCCGGCATCAACATGAAGCCATTTTAACATCTCCAGATCATTCTCAGAAGGGCCTCGGGATGCTACTTACCATTTGTCTTTCTTTCTTTTTTTTTTTTTTAGACTTTAAAAAAAAAATTGAAGTATAGTTGATTTACAATGTCGTGTTCGTTTTTGGTGTACAGCAAAGGGATTCAGATATATATATTTATTCTTTCTCAGATTCTATTCCATTATAGGTTATTATAAGATACCAGATATAGTTCCCTGTGCTGTACAGTAGGACCTTGTTGTTATCTATTTTATATATAGTAGTGTGTATCTGCTAATCCCAAACTCCTAATTTGTCCCTCCCACCTCCCTCCGACTTGTCTTTATTTCTGAAGGAAATTTCCAGAACTCTTTGCACAGTTCAAGTCCTTCCTGGGGGTGAAAGAGCTGTCCTTCGCCCCACCCATGAGTGACAGATCCGGGGATGGAATAAGCCGGGAAATCGACTACGCCTCATGCAAGCGCATCGGATCCAGCTACCGGGCGCTCCCCAAAACCTACCAGCAGCCCAAGTGCAGCGGGAGGACGGCCATCTGCAAGGAGGTAGCACTTCCCGGGGCTCACGTCAGCTTGTGTGCTGCATGCTCCTTACCCCCTCCTGTGTTCCACATGGAGGACCGAGTGTTGATCCCCCCGATGGTGAATGGTGGATGGTGCCGGGATGTGCCAAAACAAAATGCATGGGTGGAGATGACAGTTTCTTACCCTGCTGGTGGTTCTGGCAAGCCGCAGAGCACACGGCACCAGCATAGGGTTTGGCTTGTTCCTCCGTCATTTAGACTGAGATTTATTTCTGCCTTGAGCCCGCTCTGTTCCAGGTTCACTGCCCTCAGCATGTTTCTGTTTAGCTTGACCACTGAACACTTTTTCAGAGTTAGTAGACAGGCTTACTGCATTTCCAGAATTCAAGAGTGCCTGCTGGATTCCAGGATATGTAGTCTGGGAGTCAGCAGACTATGGCCCATGAGCCAAATCCGGCCCACTGCCTGTGTTTGTAAGTAAAGTTTTATTGGCACACGGACATGCCCATTTGTTTACATACTGCCTGCGGCTGCTTTGCCAGGACAAGAGCAGAGTTGAGTACAGGCGTGCCTTGGAGATATTGTGGGTTTGGTTCCAGAGTACTGCAGTAAAGCAAACATCGCAATAAAGCGAGTCACACAAATTCTTTGGTCTCCCAGTGCATATAAAAGTTACGTTTATACGTACTGTAGGCTGATAAGTGCGCAGTAGTGTTATGTCTGAACAAAACAATGTATGTACCTTAATTTAAAATATTTTATTGCTAAAATAAGCTAACCATCATCTGAGCCTTCAGCGAGTCACTGATCACAGATCCCTGTAACAAATGTAATAATAATGAAGAAGCTTGAAATATTGTGACCATCACCAAAGTGTGACACAGAGACACAAAGTGAGCAAATGCTGTTGGAAAAATGGCACCGATGAGCTTGCTCGATGCAGGGTTGCTGCAAACCTTCACATTGTTTAAAAAAGAAAAAAAGGCAGTATCTGTGAAGCACAGTAAAGCGACGTATCTCTGTAGACCTGACAGACCAAGTGACCTGCGAAACCTAAAATATTTATCTGGCCCTTTACAGAGAAAGTTTGCCAACCCCAAAGCATTGATAGTAAGATTTGTTCACTTGATCAAAGCCACGTTTTCTCTTAAAACCACTTTAAAGGTAATTTTACTATTTGTATGATAAGGTAATTTCCTGTAAAATCAGTATTGTTACTTATCCTCGTATCTTCTACGCTGGACAACACAGTAAACCACTCTGGCAGTGGGGGCCTGGCGCGCTGGTCACGGCATTTCCTCTTGGTGCAGGTACTGAACGACACCTGGGTGTCCTTCCCCTCCTGGTCAGAGGACTCCACCTTCGTCAGCTCCAAGAAGACACCCTACGAGGAGCAGCTGCACCGTTGTGAGGACGAGCGTTTCGAGGTGTGTGTGCAGGCCCACCTTCTCCACGGCCCCGCCCTCGCTTTCCCCAGTTCATCTCCTCTGCACCCTGGGATGTATCCTGATCCTCCTTGAGCCCTCTCGTCTCCTTTAGAGTATCAGGGATTCCAGCACTTTCCAGCAGGGGGCAGCTCCTGAAAGCCTCCCTTTTCTGCCTTGCTGGCCTCCAGGCTGGCTAGGCATTGGGGTGTGTGTGTGTGTGTGTGTGTGTGTGTGTGTGTGTGTGTGTTCATTAACTAAAATTAGGTTCACTTAAGTAATTTTTTTTAATACAAATTTTTACCGAGATCATTGTAGATTCACATGCAGCTTAAAAAATAACACAGAGTGATCCGGGTGCCCTTTCCCCAGTGGTAACAGCTTGTAAATCTCTGGCACAGTGTCAGAGCCGGGATATGGACATTGACCCGGCCATGATCTTATTCACGTCTCCCTAGTTGGACTTGTATTCGTGGGGGGTGCGGGGGGGGCAGGGTATCTTGTGCACAAGCGTGTGCATGTGTGTTTAGCTCTGTGCGGTTCTCTCACCGGTGGAGGTCCATGTATCCAGCACCACAGCCAAGATACTGAACAGTTCCCCCACCAGCAGGATCTCTCACACTGTTCCTTTATATCCCCATCCACCTCCCTCCCCAATTCCCAGCATCCATCAACCTATCCTCCACCTCCTTCACTTTGTCCTAAGTGGAATCAGTCACATGGTATATAACTTTTGGGGATTGGCTACCCCCAGCACATGTTCTGGGGAGTCACCCGGGGACTGTATGTACCACGCGTCCCTTCCTCTTCATTGCTGAGTGTAACGTGCTTTTGATGCCTGTGGGAAGGGTCAGCCTAGGACCCATTCCCCTCCTCAGATGGGTCCACCAGTGGTGAGGTCCAGGTGATGCCATCATCGCCCAGGTCTGGACCGCCCCCACACCCCCGTAACCAGCTGTGCTCCCTCCAGTCCCCCAGACCCACGTCAGGGCCACCACACCCTGATGTCTATCGTCCCCTCTTCAGTTCTGCACATCCCTTCTGCCAGCCCAGGCCCGTCCCTAGGGCCCCACTGACGCCCCGACAGCTGACCCCTTTCTGCTTTCCTGTCCATAGTTAGACGTTGTCCTGGAGACCAACCTGGCCACGATCCGGGTGTTGGAAAGTGTGCAGAAGAAGCTCTCCCGGATGGCGCCGGAAGACCAGGAGAAGTTCCGGCTGGATGACTGTCTGGGGGGCACGTCAGAGGTGATCCAGCGCCGCGCCATCCACCGCATTTATGGCGACAAGGCTCCGGAGATCATTGAGAGCCTCAAGAAGAACCCTGTCACCGCTGTCCCCGTCGTCCTGAAAAGGTGTCCTCATGCTTCTGACCACCCTGCCTGCTGCAGGGAGCCCCCCAGCAGCTCATTAGTGCTGTTTGTCACGGGTGTAATCGTGAGGGGGTCCCTGGGGTCTCAGTCTGGTTGGTTACAGTGTTTTCCAGTCTTGCTTCATCTCCCCATTCCATTCCCGAGAGGAAAGCACAACTGTCAACAGTTGTTTGTGTCCTCCTAGAACTTTCTGCCATGCACATAATCATATCTCAACCTGAACATGAAAAGTAACTATTTTAAAGCACAAATGGGACCATCCTATATCACGGCTTGCCTTTTATTTAATCATATGTTTGGGACCCTCACTGTGCCAGTGAACAGGTATTGGTTAAATGGCTGCCCTCAGCCAGGTGCTGTACCCAGCCCTGGGGCTACAGAGCCAAACGAGCCCGACACGGTCGCTTCCATTGCGGGGTTCACAGTTGAGCAAGGGAGCCCGGCGGTCGAGCCAGCAGCTGCATAGAGCGCAGTCAGTTCTGTGGGCCAGGACAGCGATGTTTGAGAAACCTTAAAACTGGCTATGCGGGTTCCACGGGGCCGTTACCCCCTCCCTCCTTTATACAGCACAGAGCCCGCTGCACAGGCCTGGAGCTGGCAGTCCCGAGTGTGGAACATGTCCAGTGGGTCTGTGGGTGGAAGACAGGCTGGCCCTGCACAGGGGTGACTCGGGCAGGTGTCCCGGGCTGTCTGTATGCTAAGCCCCTCTGGCCCTGCAGGCTGAAGGCCAAAGAGGAGGAGTGGCGGGAGGCCCAGCAGGGCTTCAACAAGATCTGGCGGGAGCAGTATGAGAAGGCGTACCTCAAGTCCCTGGACCACCAGGCCGTGAACTTCAAGCAGAATGACACCAAGGCCCTTCGCTCCAAGAGCTTGCTCAATGAGATTGAGAGTGTCTATGACGAGGTGAGGCCCTCCTCAGCCGGGGTCGGGGCAGGCTGCCCGGCCCAAGCTCTGGCTCTCCTGGCCTCGAGCAGATGGCCAGCTCTCTGTGCCTCCGTTGCCCTCGCTGGGCTGCATAGGGGTGAGGCTGGGTGTTTCTGTAGCACCCAGCATAGGGCTGGCCCAGGAGGCAGATTGAGGCCACCCTGCCATTGTCAGCAGAGAGGGGCGACTAGGGCCGACCGTGCTTCTGTGTGGCTCTGGACTCAGTGAGGGGAGTGGTTGGCGTGGGCTGGTGAACGGGAGCGAGTAGGTGGGAGGCTTGTGCCAGCACCGGGTGATGGCAGGACCATGGAAGGGCTCGTGGCAGGCGGGGAAAGGACAGAGGCAGGGAACATTGCGGGGTGGTGACGGACCGGGTGTGCAGGGCTGAGGGGGCCGGGCCGGAGTGCAAGCCGTTGCAGGTCTTCCGGGGTCTAGCCAAGTGTCTGTGAATGAATGATGGTGGGCAGAGGCCCGTGGTCCTCCCTGAGCCTTCCTCACCCCCAAGGCAGCCTGGGTCAGCTGGACTCGAATAATCAGGGTGCTGCTCGCCTCGTTTCCCCCAGCCTCTGAGTGCTGCTGCGGGCCTTGGTAGTGGGAGTTCGGCCTCGTTTTGGTTCCAGAGCTCAGCTGGGCCCCCAGCCATTGTGATGCCCTCAGAGCCCCATGGCCCTGGACCCCCTACTTGGAGTTCTCCCAGTGGGTCGCTTCCCGTCTAACAGCCGCCCTGTCTCCCCAGCACCAGGAGCAGCACTCGGAGGGCCGCAGCGCCCCCTCCAGCGAGCCGCACCTCATCTTCGTATACGAGGACCGGCAGATCCTGGAGGACGCGGCCGCCCTCATCAGCTACTACGTGAAGCGGCAGCCGGCCATCCAGAAGGAGGACCAGGGCACCATCCACCAGCTGGTGCACCAGTTCGTGCCCAGCCTCTTCTTCTCCCAGCAGCTGGACCTGGGCGCGTCCGAGGACTCCGCCGATGAGGGCCGGGGGAGCCCCCAGGGGCAGAGTGCAGACCCTGGTGACCGGAAGAAGCCAGCGCCCGGACCGCAGAGCAGCGCCTCGGAGGAGAAGGGGGCCTCAGGCGAGGCGCCGGCCACAGAGCAGCAGCCGCCGCAGCACAAGCCCCTGGACGACGTCTACAGCCTCTTCTTTGCCAACAACAACTGGTATTTCTTCCTGCGCCTCCATCAGACCCTGTGCTCCAGGCTTCTGAAGATCTACCGCCAGGCACAGAAGCAGCTCCTGGAGTACCGGACGGAGAAGGAAAGGGAGAAACTGCTCTGCGAGGGCCGCCGGGAGAAGGGCAACGACCCCGCCATGGAGCTGCGGCTGAAGCAGCCAAGTGAGCCCCTGGGCCCAGGGATGACAGCGTGGGGGCTTGCCTCTGAGATCCGGGAGGGGAGGCGGGCCAGCTGAGCAGCTGCCCCAGAGCCCCGGGCCACCTGCAGTGGGAGGCGGTGACTCCAGATCCTTCCTGGTGGTGGCCGCGTGGGAGCCGGGCCCTCCGTGACCATGGTGCCGCCCCCTCAGGTGAGGTGGAGCTGGAGGAATACTACCCGGCCTTCCTGGACATGGTGCGGAGCCTGCTGGAGGGCAGCATCGACCCCACGCAGTACGAGGACACCCTGCGCGAGATGTTCACCATCCACGCCTACGTGGGCTTCACCATGGACAAGCTGGTGCAGAGCATCGCCCGGCAGGTGAGCAGGCGTGGGGCAGGCAAGCGGGCAGCACCTCCCTGCGAGTCCCTTTCCTTCACTCCTGTGCCTGCGGTTGATCCCGTGCTTGGCACCTTTCCTTTTTTTTCAATTAAGGTAGAATTCTTGTAAAGTAATATTCGCCAGTTTTAAGTGAACGTTTCAGTGGAGTTTAGCACATTTGCAGTGTTGTGCAGCCATCATCTCTGAGTAGTTCTAATTTCCATCTTCCCCCAAAGAAACCCTGTCTCCATTAGCAGTCACTCCCCATCCCTCCTCTCCCAGCCCTCTTCTGTCTCTCTGGATTTGCCTGTTCTGGGTATTTCACATAAACAGAATCACATACTATGTGGCCTTTTGTGTCTGGCTTCTTTCACTCAGCCTAACATTTAAAAGGTTCATCCACAATGTAGCGTGTGTCAGTATATCACCCACTTTTATGGTCAAATAACATTCCATTGTGTGGAGGGACCACATTTTGTCCTTCCATTCATCCGTTGATGGACACTTGGGTTGTTTCCACCTTTTGGTGGTGGCGACCAGTGCTGCTGTGGATGTGCGTGTGCGAGGATACGTCTGAGCCCCTGTTGAAAAACCTTTCATGAGGGTTGTTTGGCAACATGTAAAGAAACTGTGGCCACTTTTCCTGGCGGGGGAATATCCGTGACGTACATCAGCGTCACCCGCAGCTGAATGTCAACAAGAGGAAATTGGTCATAAGTATATAAACAGCAAAGCCCCAGACGAGTCGGGTGCGGTCCCGGGACGTGGGTGCTGCTTGGTGACCACTCGAGTTGTTGTTCAACTTGACTTGCATTTCCTGGTTGTCAAGTGTTCATCGTAAAGTGGAAAAGAAGCAGAGGAAGGAATAATGTCATTACTCTGCCACCCAGGTACAGTTACTAGAAACATTTTAGAAATGGCAATTCCTTCCAGGTTTTACAAATTTCTTATTGAAGTAAAACACATACAGAAAAGTGCCGACTCCTCAGTGTGCAGCTCGGTGGGTCTTCACAGATGGACACCCCACCCGTGTCCCCTCCAGCCACCCCCCGACTCACGGGCACCCGCTGCTGATTTCTGACACTGGGGTAGAGTCCCTGGTTCTGAAGCTGCATAAACTCAGCGTCTGGCTACGTCCAGGCAGCGCGATTCTCTGAGATTCCTGTCTGTTGAGATGCCCGTTAGCTCCTTCATCGTCCACCTGGGAAGGATTCCAGGGACGAGGTCCCATTTGGGCCCTTGGAGCAGCACTTTGCATCCCCTGTGGGCCGTATGTATGCATGACCTCTGCTCCCCTGGGTGGGGTGCAGGCAGACACAGCCAGCCTTGGGGGGAAGCTTCCAGATTCTTGGCCCACTCTGGTCCTGCCCCGGGGGGCCGGGGCGGGGAGGGCTCTCTCATCTCTCCTGGACCTAGCGAGTCGGCTCCCAACAGGCCACAGCTCTCAGGAAGGCGGCCCCATCTGTAGCACCGGGAGGATTGGACCATATATACTTCGACTCATGCCTTTTTTTAAAAACAAAACTCCTCTCCACAAATGTCTCCTGTAAAACCTGTTTTAAAAGATAAAAGAAGCAATAAAAATGGAGCCGTTTAGTTGGAGCCATAGTGAAGGCAGGACCCCCACATGAGGCTCACAGGGCCCCTCCACGCAACACCTGTAACCTGCAGCGTCGTATCCACACTCTTTACTTCCTTGTATTTATTTACTTTTTAAAGTAGCATTTCTTATTTTCAGTAACAGCAGCTAACGTTGATTGGGAATGTGCTGGATGTCAGGCACCATGTGAGACCCATGTGTGTCCACGCGTCACTGTGTGCACTCAGCAGAGGGGCACACAGAGCGGAGCCTGCGGCCCTAAGTCTGCAGTAGCCTGTCTGGGCCACAGCTCACGCGCAGAGGGGCCGACTCACGCCGGCCTCGGCCTTTTCCAATCCTTGTCTCATCCTAGGCCTAAAGGTTTTAAGTATGCTTATAGGTGTTAAAGGAATCACTTGTGTTTATGACTGAACGCTGGCGGAAGACGATCACTGCTTTTATGATTACCCTCCCCATTTTGGCACACTTCCGTTTGCATCTTTTCTGTGCGTTTCTCACACCCAGGCAGGGTTTGCTGGTCTGCTCTGGTTGGCTCGGGTTTGCTCTTGTCTGGTTTGGTCTAGTTTGGTCTCGCTTTTGGTCTGGTCCGGTTTGCTAGTTTGCTCTGATTTAGTCTGGCCTGGTCTGCCCCAGTCTGGTCTGGTTTAGTCTGGTCTAGTTTGCTCTGGTCTGCATCCGGCATGGAGGTCGCCCTGCACAGCCCGTTGGACGCTGGTCTTCACCCCCATCCCGTGGACTTTGCCACACCGTCTCTGGGTGAGGTAGGGGCTCCAGCAGGAGGTGGGAGTGGTGGCTGTGCCTCAGCCCTCCTGGCGGGCACACGCCAGGCACCCACCGGCCCTCCCTCCCCGGCAGCTGCACCACCTCGTGAGCGACGATGTCTGTCTGAAGGTGGTGGAGCTCTACCTGAACGAGAAGAAGCGGGGTGCTGCCGGCGGGAACCTGTCCTCCCGCTGTGTCCGCGCCGCCAGGGAGACCAGCTATCAGTGGAAGGCCGAGCGGTGCATGGCTGACGAGAACTGCTTTAAGGTGAGAGGCCAGCCACACTGAGCCCCACACGAGGCTGTGGGGAGCACGGCGGGCACCCACGACAGGAGCCCAGTACCGTGTGCTGCTTTCGCTGGGCCTCTGGATGCAGGCCCCGGCCCCGGAGGGCACCACAGGGCCTGTGAGGTGGGAGCCCGGCACGTGGTCCCTCAAGGAAGGAGGGGGCTTGGAGGCTGGTGAAGAGGGATCATTGATGACCTTTCGACCTCATCCTCTGCCGGCCTGGGCTGTTCTCGTGGCTTCAGGCTGTTTGTCCCCCTCCTTCCCCAGGTGATGTTCCTCCAGCGCAAAGGGCAGGTGATCATGACCATTGAGCTCCTGGACACCGAGGAAGCCCAGACAGAGGACCCACTAGAGGTGCAGGTGAGGACCGCAGCCCTGTGCTCTGTGCCTTGGACACACCATGGGGGCCAGGGGCAGCCACAGGCGGCATCGTGGGGCTCCCACCACGGGAGCCCATGCACATGCTGGCCGAGCACAAGCCGCAAAACGTCCACCAGAGAAGCCTCTGTGCAGGCTGAATGCTCTCCTTGGAAACGCATCAGGAGGTGGGAGTTGCCGGTGGCCTCTCAGGAGCCAGGGGTGTGTCCCAGGGCCGGAAGGCCGTGTGGGAGCCAGGCCGGCTTCCCCCGAAACCCCGGCTCCTGCCACCTGCTGCCGACACCGTGCCATCCGCCCATGGCCAGCCCAGTCACTCAGACCCCGCAGCATGTGGCCGCCGCGCTACCTGTGCATGAAGCTCAGAGCTCTGGGTGCCCCCTGACCACCAGGAGAAAACCCACCTGGCCCACACGTTGAGGTGCACATTCCGCTTGGTGCCCGCACGCCAGGGAGCAGGGCCCAGAAGCCCAAGCCGCCTTCACAGAGCTGGGGCGCCACCCACCGCAGCCTCGGGGGCTCCCTTCACAGCGCCCTTCGCTGGAAACACTCCAAAACAAGGGAGGGTAGGGGCCTGCACACCCGGTCCCTTCCAGAAGTTTCCAGCAAATGTGCTGTTGTTAAGCTTGAGTCTGGAGGAGCCTCGTGCTTTAACAGGGTGGTGAGCAGTTGAAGGATCCCTCGGACGCTGCAGGCCATGTCTGCCCTGGACCTGGTGACCACTCCGGGCCCCCCCTTTACTCAGCCGCAATTCCTGCCGGTGCTCTCCCTCTTCCTACCTGCTGTCTGTGTCCTGATGTCTGTTCCTGCTCACCCATCCCCCAGAGCCCGCTCTCCTCCGTGTCAGGGGCCTCCTGTTCCACGTGAACTTATCATGTGATGGATACGGGAAAGTCGTTACACAGCAGGGATTTATCCACTTAAGGACGAAATGCCGTAAATCATCTGAATAGTGGCCTGGCTGTGCATGTCCCACTCCAGCTGAGCCCTTTATCGGGAGCTGCAGTCTGCTGGTCTCTATCACAGTTCAGGGTCCTCGATAGCTGTTATCCTAGTGCTTCGGGAGGGGTGGGGACAAAGTCCCCGGGAGCCTCTGATGACCTGGGCTGCGTCTCCCTCTGTCCCCCAAGCACCTGGCTCGGTACGTGGAGCAGTACGTGGGGACCGAGGGTGCGTCCAGCTCGCCCACCGAGGGCTTCCTCCTGAAGCCTGTGTTCCTGCAGAGGTGAGAGGACTTTGGGCCCGGGGGCCTCTCCCACCATTGCCAGCACCCAGCGTGACGGGGTTTTATTAGTTTTCACGGGATCAAAGGGTTTGGGTGGTGGTTTTTATTGCTTCCGATTGCGTTTCTCCAACCCTGGGAGGTCAGGCATCTTCCCAGTGTTGCTGGGCCACGAGGACCTTCTAGTCTGCAAATCCTCCTCGCCCCCAGGAACCTCAAGAAGTTCCGCAGGTGGCAGTGTGAGCAGGTGCGCGCGCTGCGGGGTGAGGCCAAGAGCTCCTGGAAGCGGCTGGTCGGGGTAGAGAGCGCCTGCAACGTGGACTGCCGCTTCAAACTCAGCACCCACAAGATGATGTTCATCGTGAACTCCGAGGACTACATGTACCGCCGTGGGACGCTCGGCCGGGCCAAGCAGGTGCCCCTCCCTGCCCACGTCCCGGGAACCTGGGGGCCAGCCCACAGCTGTCTGGGGTGCCTGGGCCATCCTGATTCTTCTCTCCCCCGCCCCCTGCAGGTGCAGCCCCTGGTCCTGCTGCGCCACCACCAGCACTTCGAGGAGTGGCACAGCCGCTGGCTGGAGGACAACGTGCCGGTGGAGGCAGCCAGCCTGGTGCAGGACTGGCTGATGGGCGAGGAGGACGAGGACATGGTGCCCTGCAAGACGCTCTGCGAGACGGCTCATGTGCACGGGCTGCCGGTGACCCGCTACCGAGTGCAGTACAGCCGCCGCCCGGCCTCGCCCTGACACTCCCACACGGGCACCACGACCCGCACTTAGTGCAGTTGCTTCCTCGGCCTGTGTGTCCATCGGGCGTTCTCATGAACAGTGTGAGGGGCGCAGAGCGTCCCCCAGCCTTGCTGCTATCGGCTGTGAGCTCCAGAGAAGGGCGGGTGGTGTCGGCTCTCGGCCCCACGCTGCCATCCCTCTTGGCTTCCCCGCTTCCTTTGGGCCCGTCCTGTGCCAGACGTAAAGCACTCCCCACACTTGAACTCTAGGGGCTCAGTCCCCACTGGAAGGGGGAGAAGCAGTGCACCGCTCAAGGCACAAGTGAGTGCGTTCACATGCCTGCTGGGCTACTCCCGTCACACATGCCAAATCCCCAGGCTTGGGCACCGCTGGTCCTTTCCTGCGTATGGTGAAAGTGGGGGGAGAGCCACGCGAGGGCTCACGTTCAGGACCGGTCAGCGTTTGAGGGTCCCTGACGTCGGAGGAGTCGGGCCCAGGTGGACCTGCTTGAAAAGCATGTCCTTCCCAGGCTTCTAGAAACATTTCCCAAGCTGGGCAACAGCCTGCATCTGACAGTTCGGGCATCAGCTTGGCCCAGCGGGTGCCTGCCTGGGGTCCTCAGTCACTTCGAAAGTGAGAAGAGCCCTTTCAGCCAGACTGTTGGGATCCTGCTTTGACATCCAGACAGAGTGGGCAGGCGGCACCAGAACTGGCCAGAAGACCCTGCTCTGGAAAAAGAGACTCAAACCCCGTGTTGATCCGACAGCTGGACTCTGGGCACGTGAGGGGAGGGGGCCTGGCCTGCCCTGCCGCACCCGCTGAGCTCGAGTGGTCCCACCCTGGGAGGGCCCTGGGGTGCGGTTGTGTACCTAAGATGGACATTCTAGAAGTATATATATGCACACATATTTATTCCTTTATGCTCTCTTAGTGGTTGTAAGTTCTACAACGGCCAAGTCCCACGGCCTCTCTGGGGGTGACAGCCCTCTTCGTGGACTTCTGCATATCCACCCCAACGCCTCCATTCCGGCAGCCACCCCCCGGGGCGGGTATGGTGTGAGGGGCAAAAGCTTCTTCTGTGCCAAGAATGCCAAGCAGTTCGGGCTAGGAACCAGCTTTTTGAACTTCCTGCACCATGAGAAGCTCTGGCCGGGCCCCTGACACCATCAGCGAGTGGGCTCCACTGACCCGTGGGCCTGGAAGAACCCCTGTGCAGCTGCCCCTGCCAGCCGCAGCCCTTGCCTTCCTGCAGCTGAGCTGTGCCAAACACCCAAGGTTCCGGGAATTGGAGACGTGGTTCTAGAAGTTTACCTGTGGAACTCGAGGTTTGCAAAGCCTGTGACTCCAGGCCTGGGCGATTCCAAGGCCAACCTGTCCCACCTGGGTGTCTCCTCACCCGTGTTTTCTCACGTGTAATCCATGCACTTTGTACGCATCCTTGTTTTATAAGAAGGAAACTTATCAGAATTCCTGAACCAGACCCTCCCGGCAGCCGTCCTCCTCGGGAGCCCGCAGCCCCTCCTGTGCCTCTGCCTGGGCCTGGGGTGCGGGCCATACCCCACCAAGCCCCCCATCCTGCATGCTTCTAGGGAGCATCTCTTCTGTTTTTGAAGAATTTCTGTTCTGGGGCTTGTACTTCCTTTGCAGCTGTTTTGAATGTAGTTTTCCTTTTCTATTTATTTGCACATTAAAGCTAAAAATTAAATATTGATCTAAAGCTGTGAGGTTCAGTCAGTCATTTCCTGTGAGCAAATCTGGGGGTGACCTCTCACTGCCAGGGGAGTTGGCCTGACCGCAGGGAGTGTCTGCACAGGAGA
>NW_020175432.1:1666153-1670785 GCF_003031525.2 Neophocaena asiaeorientalis asiaeorientalis
CGTGGCTTCCCTGTGGCTGCGCAACAGGGTCCTGTTTCCCCCGGGGCATGGCCCCGCCTCCAGGGTGTTTTCTAGAATACATAAGTCCCCTACATACAAGCAAGTTCTGTTCCGAGAGCTCATCCGCCAAGTCCAATTTGTTGCAACGAAGTTAGCCTAGGTACCCAACCTACACCATCGGCTATATGGTACTGTACTGTACTAGGTCTATAATACTTTTCATACAAATAATACAGAAAGAACAATAAAACATTTTTAATCTTGCAGTAGAGTCCCTTGAAAAGGACAGTAGTCCAGTACAACAGCTGGCATACAGGGCTGGCGTCAAGTGAAGAGGTGAGAAGAGTGACTGACTGGAGGAGGGAGAGGAGGTGGGAGATGGTAGAGCTGAAGGATCGTCAGCAACGGGAGACGCAGGGCAAGCTGCAATTTCACTCACGCCTGACGCTGATGGAACCCACGTTCTCAACTTGAAGGTTCGTATGTAGGGGACTTGGGTGTGTTCATTCCCAGCTCAGTTTTCGTATTTGCTGGAAATGAGAAGTGTTTCCTTCCAGTGTTGCACACGCAAAACAATTTGAAGACTGCAGCGTTTGCTGTGAGCTTTCTGTGCCTGCCCACCCGCTTCTGACACCAGGTCCAGAAGCCCACAGATGGCGGGGGATGCGGGGTCTCTCCCTCCTCCAGCCCTACAAAACCACCCTCCGTGCTCTCTGGTCCCCCCTCCCAGCTGCCCCCCTGCCCCCTCCTTTCCTCTCACCTCCTGTGTCTTCACCATCATTGGGTCCCCTGAACATCTCCAGGACCCCCTCCTACCAGCCCCACACCTGCCTCCAGGTAAGAGGGAGCCCTCAGCTCTGCTTAGGGTCCTCTTAGCTGCCCCCCACCCTGCGAAGCTTTTGCAGCACAACTGGCCGACCCCCTCCCCTCCCACTCAGTGCCCACTGCCAGGCCTCACCCATTGGGTCCCTGAGCTCAGTTGGCCCTGCCTTCTGCCCAGCCCACCCTGCCCACCTGGCAAGTCCTCTCCCAAGAGTTGTCCCCAACCTTCCCAAGGGGCCACAGCTGCCTCCCAGGGACCCCCCCACACGCCCCTGGCAGTGCGCAACTCCCCAGAGGGTCAGAGCTCCTCGGGAGTTTGTGACCGAGGCTTGGTGCTGCCCTAGATTGCTCCTGCCGCAAGCTCACATCCGGCCATGGCCAGGGCCCGCTCTGTGCTCCTAGACTGGCTTTTGTTGGAAGCCCTGGGAGGGCAGGCCTGGGAGGCAGATGGTGGTTGCTGCAGCTCCCAGAAAGGACACCCGGTCCCAGGAGAGCAGACAAGAGGCGTCCCCAGGGACCTCTGTGGCGGGCAGAACTCTTGGCCCCAGGATTCCAGCCCTAGTGGACACCTTCCAGAAGAGTGCCTGCCCTCGAGTGGGCAGTGCCTGTGACTGGGATGAGGTTCCTGGACAAGAGACAGGGGGGAGGGTCTCCGCTGGCCTGAAGACAGCAGCTCCATGTGGCAGAGGGGGCTCGGCAAATGTGGCTGAGGATCTGGGCCCTGCGCCTACATAAAGCAGCCCTCGTCCTAACGGCCCTGCAGCTCCGCTTCCGGCCTCCTTCAGGTGGTGCGGAGCTGCAGGACCAGGTGGGCTGCCCTCCCCCTCCCTAGCATGGTGGAGGGGGGCGGGGATTGCCTGTGGTGCTTGGGGCAGCAGTGCAGTTGGGGGGCTCAGGTAGAACATTTACTCTGTTCCTAATGAGGTGTTTGCCTTGCTGGGTCTTTGCAAAATAGAACTAGCGCAATGCACCTGATGTCCTGGCTGAGAATGAAGCTGATTGTCCTAAAAAGCAAGTTGACCTAAAATCAGTCTCAGGAGGTCCGTGGCGGGCGTGGGGCAGGGGGGTAGAACTGGTAGCGGTGGGACTGGTGGGGATGCAATGTGCCCAGAAAGAGCCTGCAGGGATGGGAGGTGATGAGCATGCAATACCTCCAGCCCTGCCGGAGGCTCTCCAGAACCTTCTCCATGCAGCCCTGTGTGCGGGAGCTCCAGCCCACAGGACAGGTGAGCAGACTCAGATTTGGGGTTCCAGGGATGAAGCATAGGGCCTCTGTGGTTGGGAGGGCTGGACCTCAAACCTTGGTGCCCGGCAAGTCGGGGGTCACAGCACCCACCTCTCATTCCGGTCCGAGGGTTAATGTCCCTGGCCGCAGGCCGAGGCCCAGCCCGGGAATGAGGGGAGATCCGGGCACATTTGCAGGTGCCCATCTGGCTTCAAAGTACAACATAAAGAAAACACAATTTCCACAAAGATGGCCATCCCGAGAAGCATTGCCTCGGAAGGACTTGAGGGGTGAGTCATCAATGACCTCCATCTTCCAGTGGAGACGGTGAGGCAGGAAGGGGCAGCCAGGGAGGACAGGCTTGGGGGAGGGGCCTTGGACGGTCTAGATGAGGCTGGAGGATGAGGAGTCCCAGGACTAACCACTGGCTTAGGTCTGTTTGCCGTTATTTTCACTTATCTATTTATTTATTTATTTTTATTTTTTTTGCAGTATGCGGGCCTCTCACTGTTGTGGCCTCTCCCGTCGCGGAGCACAGGCTCAGCGGCCATGGCCATGGCTCATGGGCCCAGCCGCTCCGCGGCATGTGGGATCCTCCCGGACCGGGGCACGAACCCGTGTGCCCTGCATCGGCAGGCGGACTCTCAACCGCTGCGCCACCAGGGAAGCCCTTTCACTTATTTAAATGGTGGTAAAACACACGTAACACAACTTACCACGCGACCATTTTAAGTGTACAGTTCAGTGACATAACGTACACCCACGTTGGGAATTCCCTGGTGGTCCAGTGGTTAGGACTCGGCGCTTTCACTGCCGACAGTGTGGGTTCGATCCCTGGTTGGGGAACTAGGATGGCGCAAAGCCTTGCAGTGCAGCCATGAGTAAATAAAAAGTACATCCACGTGGTTGTATAACCATGCCCACCATCCATCTCCAGACTCTGTTCATCTTCCCAAACCAAAACTCTATCTTCGACTAAACACTAACTCCCCATTCCCCACACCCCTAGCCCCTGGCAACCACCCTTCTGCTTCTTTCAGTCTCTGTGCACTTGGCCACTCTAGGGACTTCATACAAGTGGAATCATACAGTATTTGTCCTTTGGCGACTGGCTCATTTCACTCAGCCCAATGTCTTCAAGGTTCATCCATGTTGTAGCCTGTGGCAGAATTTTCTTCCTTTTAAAGCTACTGTTATGCCTTTTTTGAAACATGAGTTTTTATGGAAAGTGACGCACGGCACAGAAAATTCCAACAGCACAAAAAAAGCTCACAGAGAAGAGTAGGTGCCCATGTCCCTCCCCCTGAAGGCAGCTGCCCGCAGTGTCCCGCAGGAGGTATTCACGGGGCTTGTCATCCGGTTGGAAACAGCGGCCCTGCACCTCCACGGCTGTTTCCATGGCAGCAGGGGTGAGGGGGGGTTGTTTATGGCCCCCCGCCCCGCTGCCGGAAATTTCCCTGTACAGACGTCTTCCTGAGCGTTTCCCTGTACAGACTCGCCATAAATTCCTAGACACGGAATTCCTGAGTCAAACCACCTGCCTCACGCTCCAGTCCGCCCTATCCCTGGCAGGGAAGAGCTGCCGGGCCCAGCTTCCCCTGAGCAGGTTCCCTGCTGTCTCCTGGAGGGCAGCAGGGGGTCCCCATCCCCGTTTTCCTGTGCGCTGAGGGCGTCATCATCATCGCTGGTCACGTGTGCTGTGAGGCGTGGGTGTGGGATGAATTTGTCATTGGTGCTGGTGGAAACTGCCCAGAAATGACGGAGAGGTTCCTGGCTGAGACCCCTGCCCTGACTGGAGCTCTCCAGGCCTCGATCCCCGCCGACCAACCCTGGGGCTGGGGGGCAGGGACCTCGGCATCTCGGCCTCTGGCTGCACTGACTCTGTCCAGGACTGCTCGGTCATTTCCTGGCTGGTTCCCATGACCCCGAGTGTGTGGCTAGATTAGGGTTCGCCATACCAGGACACGGCTGCATCTGACCCCCTCTCCCACCCCTAGTTCATTTCTTCTTCCCTGACCCCCACTGCCCCCTTGGGGTCCATCTGCTCCCAGACATTGCCCCCACCACTGTAACCCAGCCCTGACCTCACAGAGACCGAGCAACCCCAGTGCAGGGCTCCCCCAGGGTAGGACGGTGTAGCTGCTCTGAGGTCTGGAGCGGGGATCGTATTCAGGACGGAGGAGTACCTTCCCCTCTGGGTGGGACGTGGAGAGGTCTGAGGGGTGAGGACCCCAAGGGAAGGTGGTTCAGGGGGCTCTCTGGGCTGGCTGGGCCACCCCCTCTTGCTCATGTATGGCTGTGGCCCCTGGTCACACCTGGGACCCCAGGCTGAGCGTGGGGTCAGGACCAGAGCAGAAGCGGCTTTGAGAACTGGAAATGGGCACCCCCCCAGAGGGGGCTGCAGCCACGCTCCCCTAAGACCCCCAGGACAGCGCATGCTCAGCATCGGGGGTTCTGGCTGAGAACCAAGACCTCCTCAGCAGGCTCACGAGGCTTGCCCCTCTCTGCGCCTGCCGGGGGACCTGTGCTGGGGCGTGGGTGAGGCCGCATACGGCAGGGTAACCTCCACAGAGGGCCAGGGGCAT
>NW_020175432.1:1670804-1679231 GCF_003031525.2 Neophocaena asiaeorientalis asiaeorientalis
CCTCCCACCTGTCCTGGCCTCTGATTTGGGGTCCTACCTGCCAGAGCCAGGGGTGGGGTTTGGGAGGAGGGGGCTTCAGGAAGGGCCAAGCGTTCCTGATGGAGGGAGGGGAGCGTGGCACAGAGGGCTGGGCTGTCATGAGGATGGGGCCGAGATGTGATCGGCCAGCAAGAAGTGGCCACTTGGCCTACAGAGGCTTCCTAGGCTGGACGGGGGCTGCAGCCTGGCACCTCCTCTCCCATCTTACTGGCCCAGCACCTAGACCCCAAGTAACTCCAGCTGCCAGGCCTCCTCAGGCCAGGCTTTGGGCCTCCCACGGGCTCATGGGGGCAGGGACCGGTTTATCTCACCAGACCTTGTCCCCTCCTCCGCCGGCACTCAGGAAGCTGGGGGCGGGGGTAGGGGAGTCCGGCCAGGCAGGAAGCCTGAGGTCAGCCGGCCACAGCCCAGAGTAGCCGGCACCCAGCACCGGCAACATGTGGGCTCTCCTGATGCTGTGGCCCCTAGCACTGGGGTTCAGCCTGGATGACACTCAGACCCCCATTATCTACGACGACGATGGGGGCAGCACGGAGAGAGGTGATGGTGAGTGACCTCGGGCCCTGCCTTGGGACTGGGAGGGTGCCCAGAGCCGGTGAAGGGGAGACAGGGAACAGGGGTGGGGCTTCTCCAGCCCAGCCCTGAGTCCCCAGGGCTGGGGGTTTCCGTGTCCAGCTCTGTCCCACCAGCCCAGGGGCTCCTGAGAGCTGGGGGCTAGATCTACAGTTTCTCAGGGGCCTCGCCATCCAGCCGGGGAACCAGGTGAGGGGCTAGGGGTTGGGGGGTGACTCCTGGCCTCTCAGCGCTTCTATCCCCTTTCCCTCCGGGCCTCTCTCCCTCAGATAGCACACCGGGGCCCCACCCGCGCAGCTTCCCTGGCCAGCCCTGTGCCAATGACAGCAACACTCTGGAGGTCCCGGGCAGCTCTCGGGCACTGCTGCTAGGCTGGGTGCCCACGAGACTGGTGCCCGCGCTCTACGGGCTGGCCCTGGCAGTGGGGCTGCCCGCCAATGGCCTGGCGCTGTGGGTGCTGGCCACACGGGTGCCACAACTACCGTCCACGGTGCTGCTGATGAACTTGGCAGCGGCTGACCTGCTGCTGGCCCTGGCGCTGCCGCCACGCATCACCTACCACCTGCGGGGCCAGCGCTGGCCCTTCGGCGAGGCTGCCTGCCGCCTGGACACGGCCGCGCTCTATGGTCACATGTACGGCTCCGTGCTGCTACTGGCCGCCATCAGCCTGGACCGCTATCTGGCCGTGGTGCACCCGCTGCGGGCCCGCACCCTGCGAGGCCAGCGCCTGGCCATCGGGCTCTGTGTCACAGCCTGGCTGGTGGCAGCCGCCCTGGCGCTGCCCCTGGCGCTGCAGCAGCAGACCTTCCGGCTGTCGCGTTCAGACCACGTGCTCTGCCACGACGTGCTGCCCGTCGGTGCCCAGGCCTCCTACTGGCGGCCCGCCTTCATCTGCCTGGCGGTGCTCGGCTGCTTCCTGCCGCTGCTGGCCATGCTGCTGAGTTACGGGGCCACCCTGCGCACGCTGGCGGCCGGCGGCCGGCGTTACAGCCACGCGCTCAGGCTGACCGCACTGGTGCTGACCTCGGCCGTGGCCCTCTTTGCGCCCAGCAATGTGCTGCTGCTCCTGCACTACTCAAACCCGGACCCCGATGCCTGGGGGGACCTGTACGCCGCCTACCTGCCCAGCCTGGCGCTCAGCACCCTCAACAGCTGTGTAGACCCCTTCATCTACTACTACGTGTCGGCCGAGTTCAGGAGCAAGGTGCAGGAAGTGATGCTTCGCCGGGCGCCTGGTACTGCAACAGCTTCCAGGGAGGGGTGCAGCCCGGCCACCTGCACCCGGTCCTCCTCGTTTGTGTGACAGCCCCTCCACAGGCCGGACAAACAGGAAGGGGGTTGCACTGGGTTGAATAGGGTCCCCTCCCAATTCATGTCCACCGAGAACCTCCAAAAGTGAGCTTATTTGGAAATAAGGTCATTGCAGGTGTAATTAGTTAGGATGAGGTCACACTAGAGTAGGGCGGGCCCAAAATCCGATGTGACTGGTGTCCTTATAAGAAGAGGACACAGAGACACACAGGGAAGCCCATGTGACCACGGAGGCAGAGATGGGGTGATATGGCCACAAGCCAAGGGATGCCACAGACTGCTGGCAGCCACCAGAAGAAGCCAGGAGACCAGCCTGGGACAGACGCTCCCTCAGAGCCCCCAGAAGGAGCCAACCCTGCCCACCTTTATCTCAGACTTATGGCCTCCAGAACTGTCAGAGAATAAATTTCTGTTGTTTTAAGCCACCTGGTACGTGGTACTTGGCTACGGTAGCCCCAGGAAACTAAGGCGAGCGTTAAATGCAGGTTCCCAGGCCCAGCCAGCTCGCCTGTGTCCGTGTCCAAGGTGTGGACAAGGCGAAGCTGATGCTGCCTTGGACCTGCAGCAGGACCCCACCCAGAAGGAGGCTCGGGCGCCCTCCCCGCTTGTGGCCAAGGCGGCTGGGAGCCCTGTTGGCGGTCCTCGTTCCCAGGATGGGCCTTAGTGTTCTGGGGCATCTCCTGAGCACTGGAGACCTCTACTCTGCTCCCCAAAGCCTGGTGCAACCCATCACTGGGAGCCACAGGGCTCAGCCTCCTACTGTCACCCTGGCTGCAAGACGTCACCTCCTCCTGCTTTCCCTTGGTCTGATCCCTCTTCTCAGGTAACTCCCCCATGGACTGGGTTGGTGGAGCAATGCAAGGATTTACAGTGTACACCCAGGGTCAGGGGGCTGCAGCTTTGCAGAACCCACCCCCAGCCAGCTGAAGGCTGCTCTGAATCAAGTCAGGGGGCACCACATGGGGAAGGGCAGCCATACCCCAGACACATACACCCTGCCGTTCCCCACCCCAGAAGGCAACACAGGGCACAGTGTCAGGAGCCACCGAGGCGTCAACTGTGGGAGTACACAAGCCCTCTCCAGAGGCAGAGGGGAATGGGTGCCATTCCTGGGCTCCCCATCAAGTTCAGATGTCTCTGGTCTGGGGAAGAGTGAGCCGGAAGCCCCAGGATGGACACACACACACACAAGCGCGCGCACACACGCTCTCCCACGTAAAAGTGAACCTGGGGCTGTGTGAATAAAGTCAATGAAGAATATCATGTCAATAGCCTGGTGTGATGATGTGCTAGAGTCTTCCAAGATGTTACCACTGGGGGAGGCTGGGTAAAGGGTAGCCAGGACCTCTCTATTGGTCTGATTTCTTACAAGTGCATGGGAATCTATGATTACCCTGGGATGCAAGTGTTCCAAAGCCTCACCCTGCTCTGAAAGGCTGGGCTGTAGATGAAGGAATGGAGGTGAGGGGCCGGAAGGGAGCTGGGCTCCAGCGCTTAGAGCTGCCTCTCAGCCTCTCCTGCCCGCAGGAGGCCCAAGTCTGTCAGGGACTCTATGGAAATGAGCTTTTA
This sequence comes from Neophocaena asiaeorientalis asiaeorientalis, assembly GCF_003031525.2. NCBI lineage: Eukaryota > Metazoa > Chordata > Mammalia > Artiodactyla > Phocoenidae > Neophocaena > Neophocaena asiaeorientalis. The sequence continues at coordinate 1,674,297 of NW_020175432.1, forward strand.
TTACACCAGCAGCCTCTATGGCAAGTGGCAACAGGGCCTCGGCAAGGGCGCTGTAACCTTGCAGGATGGCAGGGGTCAGGGGCGTGGAAAGTGGCCGGTGCTGCACGACGGGGACCCACAGGCTGGGCAGCCCCCTCAGGGTCTCCATGCTGTCCAGAGATGAGCAGTGTTGGCTGAAATAAATTACCACCGTGGAGGCGGAAGACAGGAGAATGCAGGAGGGGGCACGGAGAGCCGGGAGGCAGGTCTGAGCACACGGCTTCGGTAGGTCCAGAGCTGGGACACCCTCCCAGGCTGCTAGGAGGGGGACAATCTTCCAGGCGGGGCATTGGAAGATCAGGGGTTCAGAGGTCGAGGTCAGGAAGTGGGCAGATAAAGGTGCATCTGTCTGGAGCCCAGGACTTTCTCTGCAGAGAAAGTGGTGCTGTCGAGGCTAAACATTCAGGGACCCCTGGGTTGAGGCAGGGGTGCAGGGACTGTGACAGTTCTGGGACAATTTGGGGTTTGGGTCCGGGGTTTCAGCAGCCCAGGCAGTCATTATGCAGAAAAGCAGCCTGTTTCGTTTCCACGTTGCTGACGCTCCGTCCCTGATTTGGCCAGAGTCATGCCCCCTCAGAAACAGGTCTTTGGCTATGAGTCCTTCCCAGAAATGTCCCTCCTCCGGGGAGCACAACTGTAGGAGTCAGGCTGTGGGCTCTGGCCACCCAGCCCAAGGCTGTAGGGTGGGGTGACTGGTGCTCCAGCTGCAGCTGGCAGGGAGGGGGGCGCCTCCAGCCACCTCGCTGACCATCCTTCCTGCTGAGGTGGGGACTGGGCCCCCAGGAGGCCCACCATTGTCTCTGATGGTCTGTTTATCGGGTTCGTTTGGAAGCAGGGGTCACCCGGGCAGGGTCCAGCAGCCCCCAGACAGTCAAGTCTCCTGTCAGCGACCCTCTTCCGGTGGGGCGAAATCACAGCCAGATCACGTCTTCCTGCTCGGAGCTTTAGGAAGAGAAGCCACTCTGACTGATGGGGAGAGAAGCCGAAAAATGCCTGTGGGCTGCCAGGCCTGGTGGGGGCGGGACTGCGGACCACTCCCTAAACCCGCCTCCAAGTGGCTCGGCCTGGCTGCCTCCGCCCACTGAGACATGAGCGCCCCACCTGGAGCCGGGGTTTGGGGGACATGGTCCAGCAGGGCCCCTCAGGACCCCGCCCATCCCCACCAGGCCACAGTGATGGGATGGGGCCTTCACTTCTGGTAAGAATGAGCGCAGCATGCAAGGGACCACTGACCAAATAGAAGACTTATCTGTGGAACTCAATCAGCTATGAAAAGGGAGGAACTATTGATACAACACCATGGATGGACAGCAAGGGAACTCTGTTGAGTGAGAAAAAGCCAATCTCAAAAGGTTACATACCCCACAATTCTGTTTACAAAGCATCCCTGAAATGGCAAAAGTATAGAGCAGGAGAACAAATGAATGGTTGGGGGGTGGGGGGCGGAAATCGAGGTGGGTGTGGCTATAAACCTGCAGCTAAAGGGATCCTTGAGGTGATGGGCTGTCCTGTATCTTGACTGTGGTCATGATTACACAAATCTACACGTGGGGGGAAATTGCAGACTCAATTGCAAATGAGTGCATGTAAAAGTGGTGAAATAGGAGTAAGACGGGTAAATTGCATTGATGTCAATTTCCTGGTGTTACACTGTAACTTGAGTTCTGGGAGATGTTACCACTGGGGGGAACGGGATGAAGGGCACCTAAGATCTCTCTGTTATTTCTTCCAACTGCGTGTGAACCTATGGTACCTCAAATTTAGAAGTTTAATAAAAATCTTCCCCTGCCAAAGGAAAATAAAAGCAGACCTCTCTCAGAAGACACTGGACAGGGTGGGCAACACTTGGGCGACTTTAAAGCTATACATATGATAATTATTAGCATGAGAGATGGGAGGGGACAACACATGGACAGAGATGGCTTCAAAGTTGCTACATTTTGCTGAAGGTGGTTACAATACTCCCACCAAGTAGACTGTGAAAAATTTAAAGATGAATAGTCTTATCCCCAGAGTTACCGCTAAAAAAATAATGCTAAAACAACAATAACTGAATCAAAATGCAATTCTAAAAGATATTCAAAAGAGGGCATGGAAGGAGAAACACAGGGGGGCAAAACAAAATTAGTGCAACAGTAACCCTAAACCCAGCCCTATCAATAATTATATTATATGCATGTGAACTAAACCCAGTGCCTGGTGCGAGATGACGCACCCCTAAATCTCTGGGACTTTGGTTGGTGCTGGTGGAAAAACTTTCCTACTGGGTTTGCTGAGTGGGGATGTAAACCAGCCTTTGCCACCAGCATGGGGTGGAGAGACCCTTGCCACCCAGGAAGGCAGGGCTCTGAGGCCCGCCAGTGCAGCCAGCCTCCAGGACCTGGCACTTACCTGAGCAGATAGATCAACCTGCTGTTTAAACCTCTTGAGTTGAGTTTGTTCAACCCAAAAGATTTGCCTCGTCCAGGAAGTCTGCCCAGCAGCCCCTTCCCAGCCTCACCCCACAGGGCTCTCTGGTCTCCTGACCATTTCCTCCATCCTTCCTTTAGGGGAGACAAAGATTCTCTACCTAACCAAACTCCACCCGGGCTCCTCTGAGCTCTTTTTTCACTTCGGTCTCAAATTCTAGGCTTCCACGTTCATCTCAGCACTGCCCAACTGTAGCAAGAATCTGCTAACATGTCAGTTTAGCCAGAAACCCCCCTCCACCGTACTGATCACCCTTGATATCTGATTGGGTTCCTCGTCCTCCACCATCCACCCCCTGCCCCCTGTAATGTCTCATCACCCTGGCCTACCTTCAGCAACAATCAGGTGCAGTCGGTTTAGCTAGAATATCCCCCCTCCGCCCCTGACGTTTCCTCCTAGTAACTTTCCATCCACTGACTGCCACCCCCCACTCCTTGGCTATAAATTCCCACTTTTCCTTCTTTTATTATTAGGAGTGGGTTACAATCTCTATCCCCACTGCAAGACTCTATAGTGCTCCCCCTTGAAAAATATATTCCTTGCGTCATGAATAATTTCTTCTTTAACAGGGGTCCCAGGCCCAGTTGGTCTCAGGGACAGGTCTGTGCTGGGGTCCAGTCCTTGGGAGGGTTCGCTAAGCTCACCCTACACATACAGGCTGCTCTTCTATGTGTGCTGGGTGGATGGGGGTCAAGGGAGAACAGATCCCCCACCTCATCCCCTGAAACCCTACAGCAGGCTGACCCCTCCATCAGTCACTCCCACTCCCTGCCAGGTTCCAGGGCCAGTGGAGGGAGGTTGGGGGCGGGCCCAGCTCTCACCTGTCCTCCGCTTCCCCGTCCAAGTCCACCACCTCATGGCCGGCTGCCACGTGCCCTGCGTCCAGGGGACCCAGGTCATAGTCGTAGCTGTACAAAGCAGAGGCTGGTGTCGGCTGCTCTGGAAGGAAGGAGGACTGAGTCGGTAGGGAAGGCACTGGAGGGAGAGGATCTGGATGACCAACAACCCAGGGGGCCTGAGGGGAGGAGATCTGTGGCCCAGAGCAACAGATAGGAGGTGAGGTCACAAGGTGGGGAAGCGGACACAGAAATCAGAGATGAGGAGACGCAGGAAAGCACAAAGTTGGGGTGGGGCTGGGGAGAGACTGACCAAGACTGAGGAGATGCAAAGGGACCCAGATGCAAAGAGAAGAAGATGGAGCGATACATTCTGGGACAAGGTGGGGTCCCCGAGGCGGGGCATGGGTGGATCCTCACCAAGGGCACAGCGGCCAGAGGGCGCAGGTTCCAATCTCACGCGTTCGCGGCAGGCAGCCTCCTGGAGGTGGCAGGTGCTGGCATAGACGACGCCGTCGGAACCACACACCGGGTCCCCGCTGGTGGTGCAGTCGCGCGTGCAGCCGCAGCGCGTGATCTTCGTCCCCTCCTCCGGGATGGCAGCGGGACCTGCCTCGCCGGGGGACCAGCCTGGTGGGCGAGGCGAAATGGGCAGGCCCCGGGAATTCCACCCCCCAACTTGATCCCTGCCTCCACCTGGGCCTGGGGTTGGGGAGAAGTCCCTGGGGTCCGGACCACACTCCACAGCGTGGAGACAGTTCCTAGGAAGCCCTGAGCCCTGACCTGGTAGAATTTCACGCAAGTATTTGCCTAGTATTTACCAAAATAAAATTTAAAAAGAAAACTTTTATGTTCATTGCAGCTCTACTTACAATAGCCAGGACATGGAAGCAACCTAAGTGTCCATCAACAGATGAATGGATAAGGAAGATGTGGCACATATATACAATGGAATATTACTCAGCCATAAAAAGAAACGAAATTGAGTTATCTGTAGTGAGGTGGATTGAGCTGCAGTCTGTCATACCGAGTGAAGGAAGTCAGAAAGAGAAGAACAAATACCGTATGCTAACACATATATATGGAATCTAAAAAAAAAAAATTGCTTCTGAAGAACCTAGGGGCAGGACAGGAATAAAGACACAGACCTACTAGAGAACGGACTTGAGGATATGGGGAGGGGGAAGGGTAAGCTGGGACGAAGTGAGACAGTGGCACGGACATATATACACTACCAAACGTAAAACGGATTACTAGTGGGAAGCAGCCACATAGCACAGGGAGATCAGCTCAGTGCTTTTGTGACCACCTAGAGGGGTGGGATAGGGAGGGTGGGAGGGAGATGCAAGAGGGAGGAGACATGGGGATATGTGTATACGTACAGCTGATTCATTTTATTATATAGCAGAAACTAACACACCATTGTAAAGCAACTATATTCCAATAAAGATGTTAATAAATAACAAAAAGAAAAATTAAAAGGAATCTAAACTCATTTCAAGAAGTCTGGAAAATAAAGAAAAAGGTCCCGAGGGACCCCTAGCCCGTCCTGCGTCCTTCGCTGTGGCCGATTGGGGCTCCCGGCCTGGGT
>NW_020175432.1:1679262-1722551 GCF_003031525.2 Neophocaena asiaeorientalis asiaeorientalis
CCGCTGAGCCCTGCCTCCTTCTCACTGCCTGCCCACTCTGCTCAACCCCAAGCCCCTCCGCTCAGGCAGCGCGCCCTTGACCGTGCCGAGTCCTCCTGCCTTTACCACGCCCTCCTCTGCCGCGGGTGGGGTCGGGGTGACGGGTGGTCGGAAGGGGCAATGGCCCCGCGCACTTACCGGGGCCCTGGGCCAAGGCACGCTCCACCTCGTTGCACGCAGGCCCCGCGCACAGCTCCCGGGCGAGGGGACTGCGCGAGCTGACGTTGTAGAAGCGCGTGGCCTCGAAGGCTGCGGGACCAGGGGAGAAGGGTGACCAAGTGATGGATGACAGGGTGAGGGACTGAGCTAGAGTTGTGGGTGTTGCGCGCGGACCTACCAGGCTCGTAGTAGTCGTACACGGAGATGGGCAGCGCCGACGTCCTGCCCACGACGTGCTGGCGGAGCGCCCGGAACCTCACGCACGTCAAACACTCGCTGGGGATCTGCGGGGGCAGCGGGCAGGCTCAGGCTCGGCCGGGGCCACTAGGGCCAGAGACTGAGCTCCGGCCTCTGTGCTCTGTGACGCCGCAAAATGTGGGCCCAGAACTGGCTGATTTCGGGATGCCCAGGAGGCGTGAAACAGAAACGTGATCCCATTTTAATTTTGTGGGTCCTTCCATCCCACTTGGGAAAAACATCTCAGCTGGTCTTTCATCCCCCACTCCCTCCATGGCAGGTGCCCTCCGTCCTTGTGTGTGTGTGTGTGGACATTGACAAACTTGTGCAACCACTATCCATCTGCAGAATATGTCCATCACCTCAAAAGGAAACCCTACCCCATTTGCACTCCCCATCCCCCCAACTCCTGGCAACCACCAGTCTGCTTTCTGTCTCTTCACTCCTCATGTTTTTGAGGTTCAAACCATCACTGCTTCATTCCTTTTGATGCCTGAATACTATTCCATACCCCTCCCAACTTTCTGCACCAAAGCAAGCTGGCTAGGGCACAGGGCAGGCAGCCGTGCCAACTCCGCCTGAGTTGCCTCTCCCAGTTTCTTTTTCTTGGTATGAGATCATTGCAAGAACCACGCCGGGCCGTGGCAGCTGTGCCCTCGCCAATGTGGCTGCCGTGGAGGCCTCCACCCACCACCCCCGGCCAGCAGTACCTCATCAAAGTAGAAGAGTACTCTGCGACCAGCCACCTCGTACCTCTTCAGCGCCATGTGCTTGTCGAGGAGCAGCTGGCAGGGAAGCCAGAGGTCAGGGTCTGCCCGGCCCTTCAGACCCCAGTGCTCTCTTCCTCCCCGATCTCCAAGGGCCCAAGGTGGGCTGGACCCGTGAAGACCCAAGGCCCCGGAGGCTGAGGAGTTTGCCCACGGTCATCCAGCAAGTCCCCGTGGGCCAGGCCAAGGGGTGGAGGTCAGCACCCAGGAGAGGGCATTCAAGGCTGGTGACCACTGTCCCGAGTGCCTGCTTCCCCTTCCCTGCCTGCAGTCTCCCCTGAGCGAGCCTCAGTCCCAGGCCGGGCCTCCCTGTGGCCCCCTAGGCGCCCACAGAGCCCTGCCACCTGCTCCTGCCTCACCTGCACCATTCAAACCCCCTCCCCCAGGACAGGCCCTACTTTCCTGTCCCTCCCCACACTGCAGACATCCTCAGGTAAGGCTGTTTACCCACTTTGTGACCCTCTTCCCCTCCGCCCCCCCAAAAGGGGGCCGGTCTCTCTTTAAGTTGAGGATGGTGGCAAATCTCTCCCTGGTATCCCAGATCATCCCCAAAGTGCAGGCAGGTTCGTTGAACCCTTCCTCTGCCACATGGATAAAAGCACAGGTGGCCCACTGAATGACACCTACTGGGAAAGCTCCCACCCCTCCCCACCTGCCCCTCAGCAGATGGCCAGCCCCCAAACACCAACTTTGCCCAGAAAGACAAAAAAACAAAACCCATTTTATGAAGGGCTGGAAATTTGCAACCTGGGCAGGGCCACCAGCCAGAGACCCGCGCCGAGCCCTGCCCACCAGTGCTACCTCACCTGCTCCAGGCTCTCAATGTCCGCCCGGAACCCTGACAGCAGGGGCACCTCCAGGACCGCCATGTTGGAGGAGCCTGTATGCAGCCACCTTCCGATGAGGGGAGAGAGAGACAGGCTCTTGAACTCAAGCCCCGCTGTGGAATTCATGGACCCCTCTGTCCCCACAACCCCCGAGCCTGCCTGGCTGGTAGCCCATCTGCACAAACACCCTTGGCTGGGTCGTTGGTCAGCCCATTTCACAGCTAAGACACTGAGACCGTAAAGAAAAGGCCTTGCTGAGGGTTCTGGGTCTGACCCAGGTCTATCAGCTCTGGGCTGTGTTTTGACCCGAACTCCATGCTGTGCCCCCAGTGTGGGAAGCTGCTCCATGGGGCCGAGGGAGTCCAGGCCACTGGGGGAGACCTGGTCACTCTCCAGTGCCAGCCCTCAGTTTCCCCTTCTGTGACATGGGGGGTGGGTAAATATGGCCTCTGGGGTTTGCTATGTGCCAGGCCCTCCCTGTGCTGGGTGCTGGTGACAGGGAGGCTGACATGGAGTGAGGAACCTGCAGACTGTGTCCCAAGGGGACCGGGTGGCCACAACTCCTGGGGCAGACGGGGGAGGCTTCCTGCAGGGGTGAGGCCTGAGAGACGCTATATCCGGGTGGCACACAGTGGGGTTTTTTTTCTTAACACATCTGAGGGAGGAACAGAGATGCCCCAGCAGGCCTGCCGGGACCAGACAGTTGGGCCAGTCCAGCTGCTTCTCGCTCCCCCGCCTGATTAGACGGTGATCACAGCCGTGCTTAGTGGAACCATCCTGAGTCTCACTGTGGAGCAGGAAACACAGCTGGAGGTTTGGGAAGCCACTCAGCCAGGGCTCCCGGGCTTGGACCAAGTTGGGCTTGTTCTTCAGAACTTCCTAAGATGGGGGCCTTGGACATGTGAGGGCTGAGGGTCAAGGTTAAAGAAGGTGTCTGGGCAGCTCTGATGGGCTTCAGGTGCCATAGCTTGCAACCACCTTTGGGGTCCCCCATTGTTGCCATGGTAATGAGCATCCTTTGTGGGCAGCTGCCTGCACCCACCACCGAGGACCCTCTGTGGCCTGGTCCCAGGGTCACACCTGGGGCTGGTGGGTCACACAGGGGCCACAAGCAGCCATCCCACCCAGCCCCAGCTGTCACTGGGGTTTGCTGCACCCATTCAGAAGCACTTCCATTTCTTTCATTTCAAAAATCATTTGGAGTGTAAGCTTCTGATCGCAAAGGCATCCATTTCGAAGACATCCATCTCGAATAAAGATACTGGCAGCTGTATGACACAGCTACTAGCAAAACAACCAGAAGAGGAATCAGGCTGCCCCCAGCCACGAAGGTCCCTCTTTCAGGAGGCCCTGGGTAACCTAGATGATGGACCACTTGGGTCACCCTGCCTTCCCCTTCCAGCACCCTAATTCCCGCTCTTCTATTTTAAAGTCGCCAATAAAGAGTGAATCCACAAGAACGTAGACAAACCCCCCCTCGGACCCCAATATAGGCAGAACCTCAGGTCCGTGCCTTCTCTCTGTCTCTCTACCTGTGACCTTGCTGTGTGACCCTCAGGAGGGTCATGTGCCCTCCAGGACCTGTGAGTAAGAAACCTTGTTCTTCAAAGGTCCCGGATGGGTGTGGCTGAGGTGTGTCTTGTGATCAGACTAAGGACCGCAAGGGCTGGTCCAGCCACAACTTTGGCTCGAGTCGGTGAAATGTCTGTGGGGCTCCTACAAGTAGTACAGGCCCAGATGAATGCCCGAGGCGTTCTTAGGCGAGAGCGTCACTGTATAAAATGCCGTCCAGGTGGCGGTGCCAGCCAGCGGGGCAGGAGGCCTTACCTGGTGCACACCTCCAGTGTCACCGGGTACTCCTGCTGATGCTGGTCAGCTGCTGGGTCGTCATCGTCAGCCGAGGAGGCAGGCGCAGGGGGCCGCCGCTCGGCCTCGGGCTCCTGGAGGTTGACAAGCAGCTGGAAGGACGGCTTGGCCACTGGGTCTGGCACGTTGTAGGTAACGTCGATCTGGGGGGGGGGGAGGACAGAGGCTGAGGGGACAGGGGAGTGGGGAGGGGAGAGGCAAGGGCAGGACAAGGTGGGGGACAGCCAGAACGACGACAACGGTGACATCAACAATAGCTCTGGGCACTACGGTCATTCCATTTCGCCCTGATGGTGTAGGTACGACCATCACCCCATTTTTCCACATTTCAAGCCCAGGTCTGTCTGCCTCTCAGGCTCCCTACCCTATCCACTGTGTTGTCTGGGCTCCCACCTTCCAGATGGAGAAGCTGAGAATGCGAGGGTCTCCTGGCAGACTTGCCCTCTGACCGCCGGCCAGAGCCTAGGAGGCCAGCCTGTCTCCACCCAGAGTGTGACTAAATCCTGAGCCTGGTGACTGAGGGGTCGTGGGGAGCGCCAGGCTGGCCATCTCCATTCAGGCCTTGGCAGGGAGAATAACAAGTCCCACCATGGGGGGTGAAGGGAGGGGTCTGCTTAAGGTCAGAGACCACCGGAACGGGGATCAGATGGAGCTTCTGGGGGGACTCCATCCTCAAGGGGACACATTGCCATCTGCCTTGGGTCCTGCCTTGGGCAGAGTGGATGGCATTTCAGGGGGCTGACAGGCTGCCCTGGGGTGGCTCTCACACACACATCCACCCCACTCAACCTGGCCCAACACTGAGCTCCCTCCCACCCGCAGCCTCACCTGCATCAGGCAGCAGCCTTCACCCTTGGCGCTCACAAACAGCCCTGTGGGGAGGCTGGGGATCTGGGGAGAGAAGATGCCGTGGTTTCCCCCGCAGACCCACGTGGACAGACAGGCAGCAGGGAGGGGCTGCCGTCGTTGCCCACCCCCCAACCCTGGTCCCGGGAGCACGCACTGCCGCCATCTGTAGAAGTTTCTGGTTGGCCCTGTGCAGCTCGAAGGTCTCCTGGTAGTCCAAGTTGGTGGAGGCCAGGGAGACGGTGAGGTTGATGCCGCCCGCGTAAGACAAGATGGCATACTCTGCCAAGGCCTGCAGAGCCACGCAGGTGTCCTAGGGACAGAGCAGGAGGCTGGGGTCAGCCCCAGGAGCAGGTCTGGCCCACACTGCGGGTGCCACGGACCCTCTCTGGATACCAGCGACCCGTGAGGCTGGAACAGAGCACTGGGTGTCCGGTGTAGATACCCACAGGGCTGGGGGCCCCAGGCAGGTGGGGAGCATCTCCATGGAGGCAGGGGCTGGGTTCCTGTCCCAGAGCCAGGCACATCTGTCCCTCGGCCCCATCCTCCTGACCTCTCTTGGACATCATGCCCCCAGGGACTGCGGGTAAGGAGCCGTCCTGAGACTTGAAGCAGCCAGTGGCTTCCTACCTGGCTCTTGAGTCCCAAGCCTGGGCCACAGTAACCCCGCTCAGACCCGAGCCCCTCTTTTGGCCTTCCTGGCTCACCTGAGTGGAGGAGAAGCCTCCAAGGGCATTCCGCTGCTGGGACAGCCACTTCACCACAGGCAGGGCAGTGGCCACATCTCCCAGGAGGGTGTAGGTCAGCAGGGCATAGGCTGTCATTTCCACCTCGGCCGAGACCACTGCAACGGAAGAGGCCAGCTGGGGCCCTTTTGACACTGGGACCCAGGACCCGGTGCCCACAGCAGGCACCGCAGGTGGGGTGGCCAGTACCTGTCTGATAGACCCCGTCACTGAAGCTCAGGAACGCATCCTTGTCTACATCCCGGGAACCCGTCAGGCTCCAGTGGGTCACCCCATCTGTAAGGCCAGAACAGGTCAGGGGCCACAACCCCTGTTGGCACTCAGCCTGGCAACCCATGCTGAGTGTCAGCGCATGTGGTCTCAAGAATAGACATCAGGGGGCTGGGCCCCAGGGCAAGAGGGTACTGGGGAAGATGGCTGGGACAGGAAGGGTCTTGGGGCTACATCTCAGATCTGCAGCTACAGCGACAAACCCAGCCCCTCCTGCACCGTTGGCAGACATCACCAATCCCTGGCTGCTTTTCTGTACCCCGGCAGACATCACTAATCAATGGCCTCCCTCCTGGCTGGAGCCCTGAGGCAGGCCCCAGTCTACCCCACCTGGGGACCAGGAAGCCACTCCGTACTTGCAAAGGCTCCAAAGATACTGCGCTCATGTGTGGTATAAAAAGGCATCAAACCATTGAGAAATCAGCACTCCCTGCCTCAGAGCTTGAGCAGTTAGTCCTAAATTGACACCGTCATCCAACTGGATGGTTTTAGAATTTTGCTTTTTAAGTTTTTTTCTTCTTCTTCTTCTTCTTAAGCAGTGAAAGCAATTCATCAGGTGACATCTTAAGCAGAGAAGCTGGATGGAATACGAGCGCAGCTCCTGGGAAAGCCCAGGGGTTGGGGGGAAGGAGACTGAGTTTGGGGACCTCTGAGAAGTCACAGCTCAGTGACTGGGGCTCCCCAAACACAGTGAGGAGTCATTTTGTAGATGGGGGACTGACACTTCAAGATGGAAAAGGCTTTCCGAGGCTCACCCAGTGATGGGGGCAGGGTGGGAGCCGGCTGCAGCCCTCCCCTGCCTCCCAGCACCCTGCCCGGGAATGGTTTCCAGGAAGCCTGGGGGATCCTCTACCAGGGATCTCCGAGCACTGTTTTCCCTGGTGGGGGCGGGGTGGCATCCCCTACTTCATAGGGGAAGAAAATGACGCTCAAGCTCAAGCCACTTCATCAAATGAAGCCACTAGTAGATGCAATAATAAATGAGTAATAGATGAATAAAAAAAAACAGTGAGGGACTTCCCTGGTGGCCCAGTGGTTAAGAATCCGCCTGATAAAATAATTAAAAAAATAAATTTATAAAAAAAAAAAACAACAGAGTGAGCAAAGGACGCCTCCTTAGTTCCATGCACATGTTCATGAGCTGTTTACTGGGGCCCGCAGTGGGCTGGCCCCACACCGTGTCCGCTGGGGTGGCAGGCAGGGGCACCTACCCTGGGTGATGGCCAGGCTCCGGAGCTTTCGCAGAGCGGCGGGGGCTGCAGGGCTGCGGAGCAGGGTCAGCGCGTAGGCGGTCAGGGCACTGCTGTAGGGGTCCATGGCCAGGGGCGCGCTGGACTCCAGGAAGTGCCTGGCTTTGGCAATGGCACCCCTCTCCTCCTGCGGGGTGCAGCGGGGGTGGATGGGAATTGGAGCCCTGGGAGGCTGCTCTGCCTTCACCCCACCCACCACGCTCCCAAAGGTTCTCAGGACACGCCTGGGGCAAGCACTGGATGGCTTGCAGCCCCTCACTTTGTATCCTTCTGGTGCCCCACTGCCTGCAGCCTCAGCTTTCAAAGCCCCATTCCCTTTCTTTTATGTTGGTGCCATGTTTTCCAAATGAAGTCTGAGCATGACAAATCAATTCAGAGACACTCTGGGGGAAGCAGGCAGACCCCTGGCTGCCCCTCCCCAACCCACTCTATCACTAGGCTGGCTTCTAAGACCCCCAGCTCAGGCCCACCTCATCCTCCAGGCCTAGCTTCAATTGTCACCTCCTCCAGGAAGCCCACCAATCCTCATCATGCTCCTGACCCACAGTGTGAGCAGGTGAAGGACAGAAACCAAGTCCATTGTCCAGTGATGGGCTTAGTTCAGAGAAGCTGCCCAGTAATATAGGCTAAATGGAAAAAGGAGTGATTCAAAGCATTCGGGAATTTAGCAAATGAGCAATGGTGCTCCTGTGGGCACCGGTGGAGCCATGGAGTTAAGATAACTCTGCTTTGGTGATTGTTAAGATTGCAGAAGGAATGCTCTCCCAAAGCTTTCCATCTTTAGATCAGGATAAAGCATGGGAACCGCCCTTACGGCATGTCGTTAAGACGTACCATCTCCCTCCCGGGGCACGTATCAGGGATGACAGAGCAAATTAACTGGACCCCAAGCCTGAGCCACGTAAGCCCAGAGCCTGGGGTGGGGGTGGCTGGACACTTTTGCAGAGGTAGCACTGATGTCCTTATAAGAAGAGAGGACGAAGAGACACAGAGAGAAGGCCGTGGAAAGACAGGCAGAGATTGGAGTGATGCAGTCACAAGCCAAGGAATGCTGGGAGTTCCCAGAAGGTGAAAGAGGCTAGGAAGCATCCTCCCCTAGACCTCCAGAGGAGCCATGGCCCTGCCCACACACTGACTTCAGACCTTGGCCTCCAGAACTGTGAGAGAATAAACTCACGTTGTTTAAAGCCACTGTTTGTGGTACTTTGTTACAAATGCCACAGGACACAAGTCCAGGGGCCTTTATTCAGCCTAAGGCACAGGGGCCTTCACATTCTTGAGTTCAGGAAGAAACACTTGGTTCAGCTCTAGAAAAATCTGATAAGGTCAGAATGACCTAAATGTCGATTTTACCAAAACAAAAAGCAGAACCAGGGGATGGAGGAGAGGCCCACCTTGGGAACGCCAAGGAGCCTGGGTTCCTCAGTCTCAGGTGCAGGCAGGGAGGAGGCACCCACGAGGCCTGCATCCCCGGAATCCCTTGGTCCCGGGCCAACCAAGTTGGTTGGTCTTCCTAGAGGCAAGGTGTATGAGTCTGCTGGGGATGCGTAACAAAGTACCACAAATTGGGTGGCTTAAAAAAGTAGAAATTTCTTGTTTCGTGGATCTGGAGGCCAAAAGTCCAATATCAAGGTGTTAGCAGGGCTGGTTCCTTCTGAGGGCCATGAGGAAAGGATCTGTTCCAGGCCTCTCTCTTGGCTTGTAGCTAGCCATCTTCTCCCTTTATCTTCACATAATCTTCCCTCTGTGCTGGTCTCTGTGTCCTAATGTCCCCCTTTTCCAAGGATGCCAGTCATAGTGGATTAGTACCCACTCTAAAGGCTACATTTTAACGTGACTACCTCTTTAAAGGCCCTGTCTCTAAATACAACCACATTCTGAAGTCTTGGGGCTGTTATGTACTGAATGTCTGTGCCTCCCCGCCCCCCCCCAACAAATGTATATGTTAAAGTCCTAACCTCCAATGTGATGGTGTTAGGAAGGGGTGCCTTTGGGAGGTGATTAGGTTTAGATGAGGCCAAGAGGGTGGAGCCTCTATAATCAATGAGGCTGCTTATAAGAAGACAAAGAGACACCAGAGTGATCTCTCTCTCAATCTCTCCCCCAACCCTATCCCACCTCTCTCCATGGTCACGCACCAAGAAAAGCCCACGTGAGGACACGGAAGGAAGATGGCTGTCTACAAGCCAGGAAGAGACCTCTCATTAAGAACTGAATCAGAGGGGATTCCCTGGTGGCGCAGTCGTTGGGAGTCCGCCTGCCAATGCAGGGGACAAGGGAGAACCATAAGACATAAATGTCTGTTGTTGAAGTCCCTCACTCTGTGGTGTTTTGTGACGGCAGCCTGAGCTGACTAAGATGGGGGTTGGGATTTCAGGATATGAATTTTGGGGGCGACACAATTCAGCCCCTTAACACAGGGCAAGCAAGGGGCTCTCTGGGCAAAGCGTGTGGGACGTGGAGGGTCTTAGGTCACACCAAAGCCTAGACACAGTCACATTGGGATTGTGAGGCTGAAAATTCTGAGAAGTGCCACAATTCACAATTCATCACCAGAGCATTTAGAATTGACACAGGTGTTAGGAATGGTGGAGTCCCGACCCCAGAGGCTGAGATCTGTCTAAGCTCTCACAGCAGGGGACATGCCACACCCATCTGGGACAGCCTAACAGAAGTGACGATGGCCCTTGAGTTCCTTGGGACGTCTAAGCCCTGCTGGGTCTAGTACCATCCCTGAAGGTTCTAGACTCTTCCCCACAAAAGCATTCATGAGTCCAACATTTTGTATAGGGCTCCCTGAAGGCAGCCCATGGGTCACTGGCCGGGAACCTGATTAGGCCCAAAATGATTCTCCAATTGGGCCTGGGGGCTGTGGACAGTCCTGGGAGGGCTCATACTCAGGATACAGCCACCCCTACCCCACTCTCCCACACACGCATGTCCCCGGTGATTACTGCTGGAATCTCTCACACCTCTGCTCAGGCCACAAGAAGTTGGATGTTCTGTGACCATTGAAAAGCATCAAAAAGTCTCACTAGTGAGCAGAAGGGGGGCAGCAAGGAATAAATAGAAGCTGAAGATGGCCAGAAGATGGCCAACCTGGCCTGCAGGGCAAAACTGTCCACTTGCTCCTCCAGCCGGCATCTCCCGGGCCCACTGCGCTTACCTCCGAGGCCAGGCCCATCTCCAGGAGCGCTGCCACCACGTAGGCTGTCAGCGGGACTGTGCCGTGGATCCCACCCTGTAAGAGGATTTGTAGGTTTCATCCCAAGCCAGAGGGGACAGCCCCCTGCCCCCGCTGGGCCCAGACAACACCGGGGAGCAGCCAGGGCAAGGCCAAGACCCCAGGAGGAGGCTGGGAGGCTGCCAACCTGGATGTCCTTGTTCAGAATCCTGCCCACCGCCGGGAAGGAGCCGTCTGCCCACTGCTGCTGGACAATCCAGCCCTTGGCGGCTGCCAGCTCCTGAGGGTCAATGAAGATAAAGCTGCGCGCCTGGGCGAAGGACTTCAGGACAAAGGCTGTGAGCCTGAAACAGGATGAGGTGGGGGCTGGGAGAGCCATGGGCTGGGGAGTTGCAAAACAGAGTCACCTCCCGTGTGCCCCGCCAGGGACTGTGGCACGCTCCCCGCATCATCCAAGACTCTGCTTCCTACTCTGCAAGACAGGAGGGTCCAGCCTGCCCTCGCAGGGCTGTTGGGAGCACTTGATGGAAGTGTGTGGGCACCCAGCAGGACCTGATGATGGAGCCCAGCCTCCCCGTTTGCTCCCTCCCCCGCCAGAAGCACCCGGTCCTGCTCCTTGCCTTGCACTCAAGGCCTTTTTGTGAGCTGGTCCAATCCCACCACCCACCCCGCCCCCACCATGTGCAGAAGACCTTCCTTGTTGCTCCTCCATAACCACTCCCCAAGAGATCCCAGGTTTTGCTGAGAGATCCCAGGAAAAACCGGCAACCAGGTACACTGGACACTTGGGCTCCTCTATAGCCCTAGCCAGCCACAGCCATGGGCCTTCCAGTCCCCAGACCTGCAAATGGCTTTGGAATGGGCACATGAGGTGATGCTGGGAGCAGCTGCAGCCATTTTGCCACCACGAGGAGAGCAGCTGCTGTGCCAAGGATGGCCACAGGGACCAAGGGAAAGAACCAGGAACCTCAATGGATTGTGGGGCTGCCAGACTGGCCAATCCTGGAGCCTCCCCAGCTCTATGGTGTGAGGAGATGTTCAGAATTGCTTTTTCAGCCAGTTTTCTTTTGTTTGCAGCTGAAAACATCCCACCAACCCACTAGCTTCAGTTACTCAGTTACCCAGGCCCTGGATGCACCATGCTCCTACCTCCCTTCTTTACAGGATGAAGTCTTACTTGCCTCTCAGTGTTCAACCCAGGGGTCTCTCCCCAGAGGAAGCCTCCCAGACATCTCCACTCTGTGATGGGCATGCTGCCTCTGGACCCCCAGGCCCTCCCTCTGTGTCATTGTTTTCTGTCTGTATCTCTGCAGCCTGCCCCTTGTCCACCCCATCCCCCCAGCCCAACTGTTGCTAGCGCACCCTGAATGGGAGACGATGAAGCTGGAGAATGAATGAATGAAAAAAGGAATTCAGGAGAACCACCAGATGGAAACCAGGGAACCAAGAGGGACAAACAGCAGAATTATCAGGAGGGGAAACACCCCAATTCAGGACCAAAGAGTAATCCATCCTTTTCAAAATCAAGTGGCTCCCCCACCTGACACGCATCAGGATGGCTACCATAAAACAAAAACCAAACGACACGTGTCGATGAAGATGCAGAGAAATTGGAACCCTTGTGCACTGCTGGTGGGAACAGACAATGGTACAGCCCCTGTGGAAAACAATATGGCAGTTCCTAAAAAAATTGAACACAGAATTATCATATGATCCAGCAATTCCACTTCTGGGTATGCACCCCAAAGAAATGAAAGTGGAGTCTTAAAGAGATATCTGTGCACCCATATTTGTAGCAGCATCATTCACAATGGCCAAACTATGGAAGCAACCCAGGGTCCACTGACAGATGAATGGACAAGCAAAATGTGGTACTGAGGTAGGATGTAGATGGGCCCCTGGGCTGAGTGGCTGGTGTTTGTCAAGCTGAGTAAACTGAAGCTTGTTTCCCCCTGCTATTTCAACGGAAAAGTTAATGGCAGGAGCAGAGGAGAGCTGAGCTCTGCTGGAGTAAAAAGATAAGAGGACCACATCTTTCATTCTTGAGGTCAAGGAGACCTCCCCAACTGCCCATGCACAAAAAAGCTCCTTTGGGGATCAAAAATGGAGGGAGCACTAACCCATAATCTCTGTTCTGTCAATTTCCCAGAGACCCCCCTCACTGGAATACATTTTGGCTAAAAGATGCATGTGTATCAGGCAGGGCCCTGGGTCAGGTGAGATGTGGAAAACCAAGAAAGATGATTGGTGAGAGGAAAACAAAACCCCGGAAAAACTGCCCCATATAAGTGATTTAAATCATCTCTCTGGTGTACTCCTCGTTAGGGAGGATGCCCGCACTCTTCTCTGGGTGTGTATTTCTGCTTTACAAAGTCTCTTTGTGGAACTGTCTCTCTAAAGAAGACGAGGACCAAGGTCCTCTCACCTGCCGACACCAGTATATCCATACAATGGAATATCATTCAGCCTTGAAAAGGAAAGAAACGCTGCAAAGTGCTATAACGTGGACGAACATTGAGGACATTACGCTGAGTGGAATAGGCCAATCACAAAAGACACTGTATGATTCCACTTATATGAGGCACTTAAGAGTAGTCAGAATCATAGAGACAGAAGGTAGGATGGTGGTTGCCAGGGGCTGGGGGGAAGGGAGAATGGGGAGTTAGCATTTAATAAGTATAGAGTTTCAGGTTTACAAGATGAAAAGAGTTATGGGGATGGACGGTGGTGTTGGCCGCTCAACAGTATGAATGCACTTAATACCACCGAACTGTATACTTAAAAATAGTCAAGACAGTAAATTTTCTGTTATTTAATACAGTTTAAAAAACCAAAAGAAAGAAAGTCAAGTGGCTCCAAGCTCTGTTTCTGTGAATCACCAAAACCTGAAATATTAACCTTACAATTATTAACCTTATTAACCTTGTCCTGGCCACTCTCCTTCCAAGATACCTCAAAGCCATCCTCTTCCTTCTACCCCCATGGCTCCTGTGTCAGCCAGGCCACCCCATGGCTCCCACTGCTTCCACCAGCCCAGCCCTGCCCCATCACCTACTCCGTATGCAGCAGAGTTTAGAAATTCCAAACACTGGGGGGCCAAGATGGAACTTAGTTGCCCCTGTGCTGGGATCTGTGGAATTTCCACATTCTGCTACACTGTTCTCTCTTTTTTTTTTTTTTTTTGCGGTACGCATGCCTCTCACTGTTGTGGCCTCTCCCGTTGCGGAGCACAGGCTCCGGATGCGCAGGCTCAGCGGCCATGGCTCACGGGCCCAGCCGCTCCGCGGCATGTGGGATCTTCCCGGACCGGGGCACAAACCCGTGTCCCCTGCATCGGCAGGCGGACTCTCAACCACTGCGCCACCAGGGAAGCCCCAACTGTTCTCTTTATTTTTCCATCTTAAAACACAAACAGGGATAAACAAACTGTGGTACATCCATACAACTGAATATTATTCAGCAACAAAAAGAGCTAACAAGCCACGATATGACCTGGAGGAAATTTACATGCATATTACAGAGTGAAAGGAGAAATCTGAAAAGGCTGCATACTGAATGATTCCAACTCTATGACATTCTGGAAAAGGCAAAACTATAGAGACAGTAAAAGTCTCAGTGGTTGCCAGGGGCTGGGGGGAGGGAGAGACAAATGTGCAGAGCACAGGGGATTTTTAGGGCAGTGAAACTATTTTGTATGATACCTTAATTGTCCAAACCCATAGACTATGCAACATGAACCCTAAACTATGGACCTCAGTTAATAATAATGTAACAATACTGGTCCATCGTTTATAACAAATGTATATCACTAATGCAAGACGTTAACAGCAGGGGAAACTGTGTGTAGGGGAGAGGGCGTGTATGGGAACTCACTTCTACCTACTTAATTTTTCTATGAAACTAAAACTGTTCTACAAAAATAAACTCTATTAATTAAACACACACAGCCCAGCATGACTCAGATTACAGCCATGCTTTGTTCTAAGCCCTCCTGCTCCATGTGGAATAAAATCCAAACTCCTTCCCCTGCTCAGTCTGGCCTTGCCACCCTCTCCTCCCTCACGTTGGGCCACTCTCCTCCTCATCTGTGCTGCTTCAGCCACATTGGTCTCCTTCTGTGGCTCAAACTCGTCAAGCTCAGTTCTACCTCAGGGCCTTTGCACAGGCTGTTCCCTCTGCCTGAAATCTTCTCCCCTTGGATTTTCATACAGCTCCTCTCTCATCTTCAGGGGACCTCTTCAGGGGCACCTTTCCTGACCACCCCATGTAACTGTGTGCCTCATCGTACCCTACCCCCTTAGCATGCTTCATAGATACGAGAAATTATATAGGTGATGTAGTAGCTTTAAAATATATCCACAAATGCCTTGCTTCTTTTCCTTTCAAGCAGTAGAACTCAATTTCCCCCCTTCTTGAGTATAGGCTGTACATAGTGACTTGCTTCTAAAGAACTTAATGTGGTGGGGACTTCTTGGTGGCGCAGTGGTTAAGAATCCGCCTGCCAATGCAGGGGACACAGGTTCAAGCCCTGGTCCAGGAAGATCCCACATGCTGCTGAGCAACTAAGCCCGTGCGCCACAACTACTGGGCCTGCTCTCTAGAGCCTGCGAGCCATAACTACTGAGCCTACATGCCACAACTACTGAAGCCTGCACACCTAGAGCCTGTGCTCTGCAACAAGAAAAGCCACCACAGTGAGAAGCCCCCACACCACAACGAAGAGAGTAGCCCCCCGCTTGCTGCAACTAGAGAAAGCCCGCACACAGCAATGAAGACCCAACACAGCCAAAAATAAATACATAAATATTTTTTTTTTAAAGTAGAATGTGGTGGAGGTGACAGTATGACTTGGGAAACCAGATGATAAAAGGCATGTGGCATCCTCCTTGTTTTCTCTCTTGGAGTTTTTATTCAAAGGGAAGTCAGCTGCCATGTTGTAAGGACACTCAAGCAGCCCTATGGGATAGTCTTCAGTGAGGAACTGAGGCCTCCTGCCAATAGCCATGTGAGAGAACTAACTTGGAAACAAATGCTCCAGCCCCAGTCAAGTCTTCAGATGATGACAGCCCCAGCCAACACCCTGACGGCAACCTTGGGAGAGATCCTGAGCCAGCAATGCTAGCTAAGCTGCTCCTGAATTCCTGACCCACAGAACTGTGACTAAATGTTTGTTTTAAATGGCTATGTTTTGGGGTGACTTGTTACACAGCAGTACATAACCATTACGTCTTGTACAGGGTCTCTCTCTCTCGGGCAATGAGCTCCTGGAGGCAGGAACCACGTCTTTCTTGTTCTCTCAGGAGTAAGAAAAGAGCCTGGCACATAGTAGACACTTGAATAAACAAACAAATGAATGAGTGAATGAACACTGGATGCACCGGAACCTATCTATAACAGATCCTGAGTTTTAAGGAAGTTGAGGAGGTTGGACTGGATCCTGGACTCCCTGGCCAAATATTTAGGGAGAGGTGCTAACAGGGTATCCATCCCAATGGGTACCTGGCACTGTAATGAGCACGCCCGCACCCTTATCCTACTGCCTACCCGATCCCAGTCCAGAGCGGGATGTGTGGTGAGGAAACAGGTTCAGAGAAGTTGAGCATCTGGTCTAAGGCTGCCACAGTTCACACGAGACAGAGCCTGGGTTTGCCCAGCCCCGGGGTGGATACTGTTGCCATTGTCCTGTGCATCCTGCAGTTTTGTCCTACAGGGAGGTTTCACAAGGCTAAGGGGGAGAGGCAAGCTGCTGGGTGTCACATTTCCATGACCACGGCAGAACTGGTCTTTTCTTGCTCAGTGTGTGTGTGTGTGCGTGTGTGTGTGTGTGTGTGTGTGTGAACTGTGGGAGGGCATACAAAGGTCACAGCTCACTATTTCTGACCGGTGGAGACCTCTGGCAGCTGCCAGGACTTGGCCAGCTTTCAGAGTGACTCAGTGGCTTTGGCCAATCCTGCAGAGGGTGGGGGCCTCTGCTTGCTAGTGCATGACTGTGGCCTTGCCTCATGGGCTGTCAGCAAGGCAGGGCCCTGGGACCAGAACTGGGTCAGACGATTGGCTTCTGGGGACTGGGCGGGGCTGAGCAGGTCATCAAGGCTGGGCCCCTCGGGAGCCAAGCGAGTGACACTTCACCGCAGCATGGGCTCAGCCAGCCGTGTCCCTGTTCCCCCGGCCCCTGGCACTGACGCTGGGCCGATTTAAGGACTGGATACTTTCCATGCCCATAGCTGCTGCAGGCGCCATCAGGGTGTTGCTCTGAGAAGGAGGCCTCACTAGGGACAGAAAGTTCGGGGTGCCCCACTTCCTCAGTAAGCCCCAAAGTGGACGAGGCAAATCCCTGATGATGCCAAGAACTGCTGTGGCCCAAAGATCTCAGGGAATAAGACCCAGGTACACCCAGGCCCTCCCTGCTCTGGTTGACCCTGAAAGCCAGAGGGAGCCGCTCGCAAGGGAAACCGGACCCCAGGACGTGCCTCCAGAACCCCACAAGCCAGCTTTGAGGCAGTGGTCTGGCCTCTCCCAGCCCATCCCCTCCTGCTCAGGGTCACCCCATTCCTGGGTCCCGTGGGCTCTGAGGAGGACCAGAGCACCAGGACCCATCCTCAAGGGGCCAGAGGGCAGGGGTTCAGTTCCTGGGCCCTGTGGCAACAACAGCAGAAGGAGTAATAGTAACTGTCACCGCTGCCAGCTCCACCATGCACAGGCCAGGCAGAACCCGCCCACCACCCCAACAATCCAGACCTGTAAACCCCAGGGGCTAAGACCATGGCCATCTGCATTTCCCATGCAGGCTCCCGGCTACGCTGTGCTGGACATGAGAATGTGACTTCAAGTGGAAGAACCTCAGCAGCCGTGCCTGGGGAGTGAGGACTCACCACATACTCCCCGACTTGTCCCGCTCCCCGAAAGCACTATAGGAGCCATCTTGGTGCTTGTAGGTCAACTGTCTCTGGTAGCCTGTGGGGCAAGAAGACGGGACAGCACCCTGGTGAATGGCTGGCCGGCCAATGTCTTACCCCAGGACCCTGAAACAATGCCACACCCACATCGAGGGTTCCTGAGACTACCCCACGCCCACAGCTGGGGTCCTTGAAACTGCCCCACGCCCACAGCTGGGGTCCTTGAAACTGCCCCACACCCACAGCTTGGGGGATTGAAACCTCTACTTTATTCTTCTTTTGTTTCCTGATATCGCCCCTTTGTGACTCCTGGTCACACACCGGCCCCTCAGTCGTACCTGGGGCAGGGGTTGGTCAGTGAAATGCGCCATCTCCAGGCGCCCTCGAGCTTGGTTTGCTCAGAGCAAGGGAGCAAGGAGGGACAAGAGGGAGGGAGGTCAGGTGGGTTACTGGGGCCTCCAAGGCTGGGCTGGGCGGTTGGTCTTATTGTGAGGGCAGCAGGGGGCATGAGTGGAGGGGGTGAGGGGAGCAGGGGAGGGGTGTGAGGGGACAAATGTAGTGGGTGGATCGTAGGGTCCAGAGAGGAAGCAGAGAAACTGGGCAGGTGGGGACTGTCTAGGCGAGCATGACCATGGGCTTGGAGCGGGTGGTGGGGACAGGGAGGGAGGGGTTCTGCGGTATAGGCAAAGCTGCCTTAGCTGAATAAGATGTGAAGGAAAAGAAGGATGCCGAGGGCATCAAGGTTTGCGGCCTGAAAGGCAGGAAGGATGGAGCTGTGCCCATGGAGGCGGGGAAAGAGGCAGGAGGAACTCTGAACTGGGTGGACAGTATCTCCCCCGCCAAATTAATGTCCACCTGGAACCTCAAAATGTGACCTTATCGGGAGTGAGGTTCTTTGCAGATGGAGTTATGTTCCTGGATTAGGCTGGACCCTAAATCCAATGACTGGTGTCCTTCTCAGAGGAAAGAAAGGGAAACACACAGATATAAAAGGGCTTGTGGAGACGGAGGCAGAGAGCGTGGTGATGTGTCCACAAGCCAAAGAACACCTGGAGTCACCAGAATTCCGCCAGGACAGAGGCCTGGGACAGATGCTCCCTCGGAGCCTCCAGACGGAATCAACCCTGTTGACACCTTCATGTTGGACCTCTGGCTTCCAGAACCATGAAGGAATAAAGTCCTATTGTTCTAAGCCACCCAGTCTGTGGTACTTTGTTACGGCAGCCCCAGGAAACTAACACCAAAGGTTTGCCGGAAAACCAGGGGGACGGGGGTTAATCTGGGGCTTGTTGAGTCTGAAAGGCCAATTGGCTGATAAGCCTCAGGTCTGGCTGTCCCGGGGTGGGGTCCAGGCTGCCACTCTCCCATACAGGTCATCGCACTCTGGGTGGCATTCAAGGGCCTGAGCCCAGATGAGTCCACTGAGGTATGCCTGGCCCTGGGAGGCCAGGGCCCACCCACCTCCAAGACCCTCACAGCACATGAACCTGAGCCCCCCGTCCCCACGATGGACCAAGCAGACTTGGGGTTCTGGGCAGTCTGTGGTCAGCCTTCACGAAGCCAAACCTTCAGCCCATGGCAACCCCTGAGTTCTCTTTTCATCTGAGAGTTGTACGTTCTTCATAGTAAGTTTTTTCATTTTCTCATCCACAAGGACAGATGGTTCTAGATCATCAGGACTGCCCTTGGAGTACAGTAACTGCGGGAACCGTAACAGGCCAGGAGGCAGGGACCCCAGACTCGCCTTAGGGATCGAGATTTTCACATGCCTCAGTTTCCCCATCTGATAGGGGCCAGCATCGTCTGAGCCAGGCACCTGCGGGTCCTTTTCGGTGGCAGAAATTTCCAAGGTTGTGCCCGTGGGTTCTCATCTCCCTCTGGCTGGGTCTAGTGCCCTGGCTACCCCTCGTGCCCCAGTCCAGGGGAGCCTGCAGTCTGAGAAGCCCCCACCACTTGCCCCTATGAGGTTGTGGGCACCTCTTCACTCCCAGGAGCTTCACTTTGCTCATCTGGGAAATGAGGACCATCAGTGTGGAGGCTGCCGGGAAGGCAACTCAGGGCAGCGTGGATGGAGCGGCACTTGCCTGGCACAAGATGGATGCCAGCTTCAGAGCTGGGTCCAGCCCCCTCCATGCGCTCCTTTCACTTCAGCTCCAGCCCAAGGCTAGAAGCAGAGCCCAGGAGGCCCCAGGACCTTGGGATCAACTGACAACTCCCTTGTTACACAGGTAGGAAACCAAGTTACTGAGAAAAGCAGGCCCTACCCGAGGACACAGAGTGGGAATCCATGACAGAAGTGAGACCCCACCTCCAGCCTCCCACCCCCTTCCTCCTACCTGTGGGGCCTAGATGTGCAAAGTGGGTAAGACAGGGCCCTCAGAGGCCTTGTCCGCCCCCCTGCCTCCGCCCCCTCTGCCATAAGGCTGTTCCCTATCCTAAGGACCTGAGTCATGGCAATGGAAGATGTTCAGTGCTGTGTTATTTATATCTGAAGTTCAATGCTGCTTTGTTTATTTCTGAAGAAGTTCAGTGCTGGTGGTTTATTTCTGAAGATGTTCAGTGCTGCATTATTTAGCGAAAAAAAACTGGAAATAACCCCAGTATGTCCAAAAGCATAGTTCAGTATGTTGTGCTCCATAAATGCACGTGATGAACAAATAGTGTAGTCTCCAAAGTGATTATGAACTGAACACATCCTGAGACCCAGCGATTTCACCCCACAGAAATTTGGACGTGTTGTCACCAAGTACACTAAGAGGGTGATTAATGGCAGCACCATTCTGAAATCCCTGAGATGGAAGCTGCTCCAAAGCCCATCAACAGACACACTGACTATGGTCTCCCCACACAGCAATGGAGGTGAACAGACCACAGGTCCCCACAGCCCAGTGGACGAATCTTATGCACACCGTGTGGGGTTGGGGGTGGAGGGCATGCCATAGGATGCCATGTTATGAGACACCAAGAGTGGCAAAGCTAATCTTTGCTCCTGGAGGGCAGAGGAGTAAACCCAGAGCCAGCAAGACAGGGAGGTTATGGGGATATTTTTCCCTTTCCGGATGTTTTTATAATGCTATTATACTGCTCTGGTTGTTCAAAATATCTACATTTTTAAAAGATGCTATTCCTCTCCCCATGGCTGATTACCAGCATTCAGAGCCTTTTCCTAACAGGTGCAGACACCAGGTTCCTATTAACAGGGACCCCATCAGGCCAACCAGAGTGGCCTCTTTCACCCACTTCTTTGCCTTCTTCTACATCTGTCGCACTTGGCATATGAGCTGCCCCCCCCAGCATGGTCAAGGCTACCTGCAGTCCCACCCCCTCCACCCAGGCAGTGTCCCCAAGTACCTTGCACCAGGTAATCAGTGGTCTCCCTTTCCACCTCAGGGCTGAGCTGTCGGGTTTTCTGGAGATACTTCAGGACAAAGACGTTGGGTGCAAAGTGGATCATGTTTTGCTCTCCGCAGCCAAAGGGCAGGCGCAGGTGGTTGCTGAGATGGTTCAGAGTTGGCCCCATGACATCTCCTGGTGGGAAGAAAAAGAAGGATGGGCTGGGGACTGGTCTCACCCAGTGCCCTGGCTGTCCTACGGACAGCTTTCCTTAGAGAGAGCCCACTTGTGGCCTAACACCAGCAACCCATCCTCTGATTGCCAGTGCTGCCCTTTGAAACTGGGCTGCACCCTTGCCCAGTCAGCCTGCTTGGTCTCCTGGCTTTGGTGAACACCCACTGGCCCTTTCTTCCATACCTCCCTCTGTGTTCTTTAGTTTTAACTCAGGTGCTCTTTCTCTACCTTTCCATTATGTTAAATGCTCTTTCCTTTCTGGCTTTTTAAACAGGTGCAATTAAGGCTATACATTTCCCTCTTAGTACAATTTTGGCTGCATCCCACAGACATTAAGATGTCAATCCAGCCATGCGATTCCATTCTAAATATTTTTTCTAACTTCCAATATGAAATGTGATTTTTCTCTCTGTGAGTATTTAGATTTTTTATAAAACTCTTCCCACATGTGTGGTATTGTTGGTGTGTTTTTAAAAGTTCTTTTTTTCTCTTATTTCTGACCTACTATGTTCTCATCCCTTCAGTACCCTGCCTTCCTCTCCCTGGCCTCTATGCCCCAAACATTGCTGATGGGCCCTCCGGAATCCCCACTGTCCCCTGATTGCACCTCTCTTCCTTCCTCAGCCTTTCCTCCTGCCCCACTGAGGCTGCCACTGCTCTTGCGGCCTCCTCTTGTGGCAGGGCCTACCTGGCTACTTTCTCATCACCCTTCTCTGGGTTTTCCAGCTTCTTCTCCAACCTTCCATCCCACTGTGCTGATGACACTGACTGGCACACAAGTCCCTGCCTTCACCTCCTCTCCACTGCTGTCCATCTGCCTTCTCCCCTACATCCCTCACCTCCATCTGTGCCACTCATCCCCAAGGCCACATTTGAGTTTATCTCATGCTTCAGAAGTCATAAACTCCAATATCCTCTGGTCTGGTCACAACCACCACCCTGCCCAGGACCCAGGGCTTCCATCCTCTGATGTCAGAGAGACCCAAGACACCCTCCTTCAGGCCTGTCTGCCTCCTCCTGGTGTCTCACCCTCACCTCACCCTTCCATTTCCCAGCACTAGATGGATCACACAGTCCCCACTTTCCAATCCTATGCCTGGGCTATAGGAGACAATCCACAGCCCAAGAGATCCCTCGCCACAGCCTCTTACCCCTGCTCAGTGAATGCTCTAAGCGTTTGAAATGGTCCTGCCCACTCAGCTGGACACCCAGAAGCCCCGCCCTCCACCCCATACCTGGTTAACTTCACCTGGCCTTTCAACCTTCTTGTATATCACCCCAGACCCACTGCCCTCATGGAGTTCACCACCCACCCTCCCGGTTGCCCCACACAGGGCAAGGACCTGCCTTCTCAGCCAGACTAGGAAGCCCTGAAGGTCGGGTTTGAGGTCATCTCTGAGTCTGGCCCCAGCGCCCATCATGGAGAAGGCACTAGAAGCTGCTTGTCAGGTGAGTGGGTGTGTGGTTGGAGGCCCCGGGGCACAGGTCCCCAGCAAAGCCTGGTATGAGACTGAGCCCAGAGTAAACACTTGTCCCTTGGCCTGGGTTCTTGCTCCTGTCCTCCCCAAATCAGGCTGCAGGGCAGACGCACCTATGATGGAGGCGGCTGCACGCTCGGACCCAGGGATGGCACTGTGCGGGACCCCCAGAGTGAAGGCTTCGCTGTAGCTCTCATCTACTTCCACCTTCCTCCAGATGCGGAACTCGCCCACAGAACCCCAGCCAGTGGAGAAACCGATGAACTGGACCTCTGGTGTCTTGGGGAGGGTCCAGGCCATGATGAC
This sequence comes from Neophocaena asiaeorientalis asiaeorientalis, assembly GCF_003031525.2. Taxonomy (NCBI): domain Eukaryota; kingdom Metazoa; phylum Chordata; class Mammalia; order Artiodactyla; family Phocoenidae; genus Neophocaena; species Neophocaena asiaeorientalis. Next base: position 1,701,701 of record NW_020175432.1, read on the forward strand.
AGAGTCATTGGATGGCTCTGGACCATGGCCAACCTGGAAAAAGAGGCCAATGCTGCTGGATGCTGGCAGGAAGCGTGAAGCTGTGCTCAGACATGGTCAGGGGCCTTGGCCACGCTCATAAGTTGGGGCGGGGTTCTCAAGGGGTCAGAGATGAGAGAAACTATAGACACCACACTGTTCATGAAACACCCAACAGAGACACAAGTGTGGCATCTGCAGGTTCCAAAGTCGCTGGGCTCCCTGGAACCTCTGGATCTTAGCATATGCCTGGCAAACTCCTCTATTTGTACTTCAAAACCCCACTTGGCTATATCTCTCCTCTAGGAAGCTGTGTCAGCTGCTTCTTTTCTATGTCTCCTTTGCTTGGCCCAGAAAGAGTCCACAGTCCCCATTTTACCTGTTTTATCCACTTTCTTTCTCCCTGACCATCCACCACCCTTCAGCTCCCAGATCCCTAGGCACTTCCTCCACCACAGCTCTCACCACCTGTTTTTTGTACGTAACTCCAGGCAGACTATGAGCAACTTGAGAGCTGCCTTGTGTTTCTTCTCTCTCCTCCCCACCCCTATCACATGTATCAGGAAGCAACAATGCCAGAGGACCAGGAGGTTCCCGCGCCCACCCCAGGCAAGCCCAGCCATGCCTGGATGAGCCCGCTGTGCCAGCTGATCCAGAATGTTCTGAATTCATCCCAGGAGAGGATCTTGGCTGTGTGTGTGCTGGCCACGGGCTCGCCCATCTTGCTGGTGGAGATCCAGGACCTGGTGTTCTGGTGCCCTCCCAGAACGATCTCGATCATGCCCGCCGTGTCCTGGGGTCCTGGGGACAAGGCCATGCGGGCATCGTTGTGGGCTCGCACGGCCACGTCAAAATGGGTGAGGCGCAGCGGCCGCTGCACATACTGGAACTCGTACTTGTTGGGTGTGGAGATGTGGACTCTCTCTGGATGGAGGGAAGAAGAAGGGGTGTTGAGGGGGCACCGAATCATCCTACCCCCACCCCCCGCCCATGCCCAGAGCTGAGCATCGGGACCTCAGGGGGCCAGCCTCACTGTGGCTCCCCATGAAGCTGCATGAAGCATGGTGGAACGGAGCTGGCTTAATGACCGTTTTGTCAATAGCGCACAAAAGATGAAATGCTCACAGAGATAAATCCTACAAAAGACGTGCAAGACCCATAAGCTGGGAACTGCAAAATGCTGCTGAAACTAAAGACACAAATCAAATCAATGGAGAGCTAGAGCGTGTTCGTGGGTCAGAAGATAACACTGCAAAGATGTTAATTATTCCCCAAACTGATTTATAGATTCGATCCAATCCCAATCAAAATCTCAGCAGAGTCTTTTGAGGAAACTGCCAAGCTGATTCCAGAATTTATATGGAAACTCAAAGGATCTAGAAGAGCCAAAACTACTTTGATAAACAAGAACCAAGTTTACTCACACCCTCTGACACTGAGACGTACTCTAAAGCTAGAGCAATCACAAGAGTATAGCATTGGCGTCAACATAGACAAATGCTCAATGGAACAGGACAGGGAGTCCAGAAATGGACCCACACATGTATGAGCGACTGATTTTCAACAAAGGTGCAAAAGCAATTCAATAGCAAAAGTCTTTTCAACAAATGATGCCAGGACAACCGGGCCTCCAGATGCATAAAAAGGAACACTGATCCATACCTTGCATGGGCTCCAAGAAGTAACTCAAAACAGATCATAGCCATTTTATAAATGTAAGACCTAAAACTATAATACTTTGAGAAGAAAACGTAGGGTTGGGCAAAGATTTCTTAGATAAAACAACAAAAAATAATCCATAAAAGGAAAAAGTGATAAGCTGGGCTTCATTGAAATGAAAACCTTCTGTTCTTTAAAAGACACGATTCATCCAATGATGGACACTTAGGTTGCTTCCATCTCCTGGCTATTGAAAATAGAGCTGCAATGAACATTTTGGTACATGATTCTTTTTGAATTATGGTTTTCTCAGGGTATATGCCCAGTAGTGGGATTGCTGGGTCATATGGTAGTTCTATTTGCAGTTTTTTAAGGAACCTCCATACTGTTCTCCATAGTGGCTGTATCAATTTACATTCCCACCAGCAGTGCAAGAGTGTTCCCTTTTTTCCATACCCTCTCCAGCATTTATTGTTTCTAGATTTTTTGATGATGGCCATTCTGACCAGTGTGAGATGATACCTCATTGTAGTTTTGATTTGCATTTCTCTGATGATTACTGATGTTGAGCATTCTTTCATGTGTTTGTTGGCAATCTGTATATCTTCTTTAGAGAAGTGTCTGTTTAGGTGTTCTGCCCATTTTTGGATTGGGTTGTTTGTTTTTTTGTTATTGAGCTGCATGAGCTGCTTGTAAATTTTGGAGATTAATCCTTTGTCAGTTGATTCATTTGCAAATATTTTCTCCCATTCTGAGGGTTGTCTTTTGGTCTTGTTTATGGTTTCCTTTGTTGTGCAAAAGCTTTGAAGTTTCATTAGGTCCCATTTGTTTATTTTTGTTTTCATTTCCATTACTCTAGGAAGTCATACAGAGTGAAGTAAGTCAGAAAGAGAAAAACAAATATCGTATGCTAACAACACATATATATGGAATCTAAGGGAAAAAAAATGGTCATGAAAAACTAGGGGTAAGATGGGAATAAAGACACAGACCTACTAGAGAATGGACTTGAGGAGAAAAGACAAGCCACAGACTGGGAGAAATACCTTTGCAAAGCATTTATCTGATAAAAGACTTGTATCCAGAACACATTTTTTAAATCTCTCAAAACTCAATATAAATAAACAACTCAATTTTATTTTATTTTATTTCACTTTGGCTGCACCATGCGGCTTATTAGATCTTAGTTCCCCAACCAGGGACTGAACCCAGACTACGGCAGTGAACGCACTGAATCCCAACCACTGTACCACCTGGGAACTCCCAACAACTCAATTTTAAAAAGGTTAAAAGACACTTCACAAAAAAAGATAGACTAATAGCAGATAAGCATATGAAAAGACGCTTAACGTCATTAGTCATGATGGAAATGCAAATTAAAACCACAATGACATACCACTAGACACCTATTAGAATGGCTAAAATTAAACAGACAATACTAAGTGTTGATAAGAATGGGGCAGAACTGGCTTATCCAGTGCTGGTGGGAATGCAAAATAGTACTACCACTTTGGGAAACAACTGACAGTTTCTTAGAAAGTTAAACACATACCTACTACATGAGTTAGCTATTCCACTCCTAGACATTGACTCAAGAGAAAGGAAAACACATCACCCATACAAAGACTTGTACATGAATGTTCATAGCAGCTTTATATGAAATAGCCCCAAACAGGAAATAACTTGAAAAAATAACATTCAAAAAGTGAATGGATAAACAAAGTGTGACACATCCATCCAATGGACTCCTACTCAGCCTTAAAATGACTGAATTATTGACACACACAGTATGGTTGAATCTCAAAATTATTATGCTGAGTGAAAGAGGCCAGACAAAAAGAGGACATTCCCCATGATCCCATTTATGTAAAATTCTAGAAGGTGCAAAGTAATCTATAGAGAAACAGAAGCAGATCAGTGGTTCCCTAGTGGCAAGAGTGGACAGGGTGAGAGAGTTCAAAGGGATGTGACTTTAGGGTTAATGAAAATCTTCATTATCTTAATTGTGGTGATGGCTTCACAGATGTACACACATGTCAACATTTATCAAACTACCCTTAAAATATGTCTAATTTATTGTATGTCAATTATACCTCAATAAACATGTTAAAATGTTACTGACCTTACTTTGAATACAAATATATTTGGCCTAGTGTTGATTATGATATAAGAAGTACAAACAATATATAAATGTCCAATAATGTTTCAAAATGTTCCATAATGATCAAATTTTGGAGCAGTCCTTTCATGGAGCATACTAAAGCTCTTTTGAAATGCTGTTTATAATGACTTTACAATAACAAGGAAAAGTTCTCAGGATGTGTTAAGTGAGAAAGGCAAGATATAAAATTACATAGCTCATGAGTCACAACTGTGCTAAAACAAACAATAATCAATCCTATGAAAGTGAATACAACAAAATGTCAAAAGAGGTCATCTTTGGGTATGAACCAGAGGAGATAGTTTCTGTCTTTCTCTCTTTCTAAATTTTCTCTAATACACAGGTATTGCTTTTTCCTTTCCCAATTTTTAAAATTATGGTAAAATACACACAATGTAAAATTTGCCATCTTAACCATCTTTAAGTGTACAGTTCAGTGGCATTAAATACATTCACATTGTGCAAACATCACCACCATCCACCTCAAGAACTCTTTTCATCTTGTAAAACTGAAGCTCTATACTCGCTAAACAATAAACCCCCACTTTCCCCTCCCCCCAGCCCCTGGCAACCACCACTCTACTTTCTGACCCTATAATTTTTACTGCTCTAGGGAGCTCATATAAGTGGAATCATATGGTATTTGTACACACGCATTGCTTTGTTAAAACGTTTTTAATTTAAATTTTACTGAGATAATTATAGATTTATGTGTGACTCTAAGAAATAACACAGAGAAATCTGTGTACTCTTGACCCAGTTTCCCCAATGGTAACATCTCACAAAATTCTAGTATAGTATCACTAACGGGATATTGGCACTGTTACAATCCTCATTCAGATTTCTCCAATTTTATTTTATGGGAGAAAAATAAATGTTGCCATTTTATCATCACACCCACACCCTTTCTCCTTGCCCTAACAACCAATAATATGACAACCATCTCTAAAATTTTGTCATTTCGAAAAACAGAATCTTTTATGTACCCTTTCAGGATTTTTTTTTTTTTTTACTCAATCCACTTCATCCAAGTTGCTGCATGTTATCAATAGCTTCTTCCTTTTTACTCTAGATAGTATTCTAAGATATGGATGGACCACAATTTTTTAACCATTCACCCACTGAAGGACATCTAGACTATTTTCAGTTTGAGGCTATTGCAGATAAAGCTGATATGAACAGTTGTATACAGGTTTTTGTGTGAACATAAGTCTTCATTTCTCTGGGATAAATGCCTAAGAGTGTAGTTACTGGTGGGTATGCTGATGGCATGCTGTCTTTTAAGAAACCACCAAACTGTTTTAAGAAACCACCAGCAGTGACTGTACCACTTTACATTCCCACCAGCAATGGGTGAGAGATCCAGTGTCTCCACATCCTGGCCATCTTTTGGTGCTATCTCTACTTTTTATTTAGTCATTCTGGTAGGTGTGTACTGATAACTCACTGCATTTCAGTGTGCATTTCTGTAATGGTTAACAATGTTGAGCACCTTTTCGTGTGTTTATTTGCCACCTGTACATCTTCTTCGGTGAACTGTTTATTTCTTTTGCCCATTTTCTAATTGGATTGTTTGTTTTATTTACTGTTAAATTTTGAGAGCTCTTTATATATTCTAGATCCTAGTCCTTTGTCAGATCTGGGTTTGGAAATATTTCCTTCCAGTCAGTAACTTGAATTTCCCCCCATTAACAGCATCTTTCACAGAGCAAACATTTTTCATTTTGATGAGGTACATTTATCAATGTTTCCTTTTGTCATTCATACTTTTGGTAATATGTCTAAGAATTCTTTACCTAGCCCTAGATCCCAAAGATTCCTCCCATGTTTTTTTTTCTAGAAGTTGTACAGTTTTACATGTAAGTTCGTGCTCCGTTTTGAGTTAATTCCTGTATAAGGTATGATCTTTCAGTCGAATTTCATGTTTCTGCCAATGGATGTCCAATCGCTCTGGCATCATTTGTTGAGAAGGTTCTCCATCCTCCATTGAACTGCTTGTGCACCATTGTCAAAACTCATTTGAGCACATATGTGATGTATTGCTATTTACTGACAAAAGGGAGGGGGGGATGTTAAAGGAAGCCTGTGTCCAGAGTGTGCTGTGGGTCAGGGGACCTGTTGTGCTGAATGCTTTGGGAACAAGGAGGTGGTACACCTAGAGGGTAGGCATCACCAGGGGACTCCACTTCAGATCCTCTGCTGTGCCTCTTGGCAAAACCTGCCAGGTGAGTGCCCAGTGCCAGGCCCAGCCCAACCTCCAAGCTGGAGGGCTCTTTGGGGAGGGACTGGATGGGGAAGGGGCAGACCCTACCATAGGCAGCTCAGACTCATGTTCCTCCCAGCACTGCCCTGATCCCACAAGGCAGAGGTGTGGACAGGCCTTTGGCCACTCCACCCACTGGGCACTCTGTGCCCATTTCCTGTTCACAGATCATGGGCGGGTATGATGTCAATTTCAGGGGATCAAGGTGCACCCCAGATCTCACACTTTCTGGAACCCACCTTAATTTCCTGCATCCTCCTTTGCTATCCCTGGGTTCTGGGTCACCCTCATTCCCACAGCTTTCCCATGATGTGACTCTAAGACCTCCTTTCCCCAGACCCTGGGTGAGGAGCCCAGGGCCCAAAGACAGCCCTACCCCTGACGGCAGTCTCTTCTCATTGGTGTCTGCAGTCTACCATCATATGTGCTCATTTCCTGCATGGCAGATGCCCAGTCCTCACTCTGGCTTACAGGTGCCCCCAACTGGGACATATCAGAGCTTTGCTGCTGTGTCCCCAGCTCCCAGGGATGGTGGGTGTCCACTCAGCAGCAGGAAAGCTGCCGAAGTGCAGGGGTAAGGGCCAAAGTCCTTGGCAGGGTGGACACGGGAACTCACCATTGGGACAGAAGAAAGCGCTGTAGGTGTATGACCGGGGGGCTCCTTCAGGCTGAAACAGAGAAATGGGGAGAACTGAGAGATGGGGGGTGGCAGCCAGTGCAAGGGCGAAGCCACCCTCCCACGGCAGCAGCTCTGAGTGTGGATCCCGCGGGGTGATACCACGACCACAGGTGCACAGAGATGGACCAGGTCACCTGCCTCCCATGCCCAGATAGGGAAACTGAGGCTCGCTTCCCCTTCTCTGGGCTCTAGTCAAACAAACTCACCAACCGCTCCTAGACTTATCATGTTTCCCACACCCCCATCCTACCCTCCCAGCCACCCCTTTGGCCCAGCTCCAAGCCCAGCTGCTCCCTGTGGGCAGAGAACACTATGACTTGAAGGCTGCCAGGATCTGAGGCCCCATCCAATGTCCAAGAGCACTGAGAAGGGGGCACCCAGGTCTGCCAAGGACGGGGTCTCTGTCCCACTGTCCGATGCATCCCTTGTCTCCTGTCCATCATGCTCCTGCTTCCACCCCTTCCACAACGTCCCCCAAATAACAGAAGGCAGCTGGTTTGTTCTCTTATTTATTTATTTCTAAAATTTATCTATTTTTGGCCCCACCACGTGGCACGAGGAACTTCCCCTGACCAGGGATCGAACCTGTGCCCCCTGCAGTGGAAGCGTGGAGTCTTAACCACTGTACTGCCAGGGAAGTCCTGGCTTGTTCTCTTAAAAGGGAGCACTGGGAATTTAACCCGATACACCTTGTGGGTTTTCGTCTGACCAGAACAGCCCCTGTGGGGTTCTCGCTCTTCCAGATCTCTTTTAGCGCCATCAGCAAATCGGTGAGCTGGGGCCACCTGAGGTCAGACCTCAGACGGTTAATGCTTGGCCACTGCAGCCAGGCAGCCTCCTGGGGTCCCAACTCCTCCTACTGTGAGGGTCATTTTATCTGCCAACTTGTGTAAGCCAGGGCATGCCTAAACATCTGGCCAAATGTTACTTCTGGGCATACCTGTGAGGACTTGTCTTAAAGGAGTCAGCACTTGAATTGGTGGACAGTGATGTAGATGGCCCTCCCCAACGTGGTGGCCCCCAAACACTCCATTGAGGGCCCCAATACAACAACAGGCAGAGGAAGGATGAATTCTCTCTCTGCCAGACTGCTTGAGTTGGGGCATCCATCTTCTCTGCCCTCGATGCTTCTGACCTTCAAACTCACAGATGGCAGACTTCTCAGCCTCCATGGGGACTTCTCAGCCTCCATGATCGTGTAAGCCAATTGCTTATAATAAATCTCTTCCTAGAGAAATGTATACGTCCTATTGGCTCTGTTTATCCGCAGCACCCTGACTAATACACCCACTCCTTGCTGGGTGACCGAGGTCCACTCACTTAACCTCTCTGGACCTCTATTTGTCATCTCTAAGACGGGGGTGATGAAGGTGCCGACCTTACCGCGATGTGAGGGTTAGGTGTATTTCAGACAGAGCCTGGCGTCTTCTCAGTGCTGCTCAACAGTCAGCTCTTGTTAGCGTTCCTCATCCCCCTCTTCCCCCCACCCCCGCCCCCAGTCCTCTGTTGAAGCTGCAAAGATGGGCGTCATCCATCCTGGGTCTGTACTGATGAGTCCGGGAGGCACCTGTCTGGATCATGTCCACTTCCTGCTATCATCCCAGGGCCACGCCCAGGGGCCTGCACCGGGGTCCTGCCTCACCCACGCAAGCCACAACCTGACACCCACACTGCACACCTCGCTAGCAAACCTTTAGCAAAATCACCTGCGGTTGGCACCGAGAGGCCAAGCGCACCCTTGTGGATGATGCTGAGCTGTCCAGCAGCCGGATTGTCATCTCACACCCAGAAGGCCTGACGCGGAGCCCACAGGCCATCTGCTCAGCCACAGGCTCCAGGGTGAGCCCTCGAGATTTTGCTTGGACTTCAGCAACCCCCTAACCGATCTATCAGCTCAGCCCCTTGTTGGAAAAGGGGTTGAGTCACTGGACAGGGCCTGGCCATTGTAAGCCCATGATAGCTATACAATCATAAAAATGATTCATAACTCAGATGTCTATCAATGGCTGAATGGATAAACAAAATGTGGTCCATGCATACGACGCAACATTATACAACCGTGAAAAGGGATGGAGCGCTGACATGCGCTACAATGTAAATGGACCTCAAAAACATCATGCTAAGTGAAAGAAGCCAGACAGGAAAGGCCACATAGTGTACGGTTCCATTTATATGAAATGTCCAGAACAAGCAAACCCAGAGACACAATCTGAGTCCTTCTGCTGGTGCTGAGATGCCCTCTGGCTCCGGCTGACCATCCAGGGCCTCCTGGACACACCCCCACCCCCAGCATAGCCTCTGAAGCAGCCAATGGGCTGCTCGTGGCCACGCCACCCTGTCTTCTTTTCTGGCTCAACTCAGAGGGGACCCTGGTGCCAGCCTCTCTCCTCCACATGCTGCCCTGGCTTTTAGCTGATCCTGGGTTCCAACCTCCTTCACCTCTGTGCTCAAGGCAGCTCCTGACCAGGTTCCAACACATGGTCACTGCATGATGTCGTTATTACCTCTGGCAAGACTTTTCTACAACCTTGTAGCACAGATCAGTGCTTCGTTCTTGTCTGTTCTATGGATTTATCTATTCATATAAATAGGATCATACACCATGTGGCCTTGTGTGTCTGGCTTCTTTAACTCAGCATAACATTTTCAAGGTTCATCTACACTGTTGCATGAATCAGCGTTTCATTCCTTTTTATGACTGAGTAATATTCTGTGGAATTGGGTAACTGGATCCCCTTGCACCACATTTATCCATTCATCAGCTGATGGACATATCCTAAAACGGAAAGAGTGTCCCTGGTTTATGTCCAGGTTCCCCCAGTTGACCATTCTAAATGCCTGGATGACCACAGACCACTTTTCTTTAGCACTCAGGCCAGGCATCAAGAGATGTCTTCCACACACTCTCATTTAACCGTCCAGCAGTTTCATGTTTGAATCCAGGGCTCTCACTCCAGAGCCCACCCCAAGCCAAGAAGGCAGACTTCCTCTCACTCCTGTGATGCCTGCCAGGCTCCCCTCATGGGTCTGAATTATGTCAGCCTCCTCTTTGATCCTGTGAACTCCACTGAGACACGGTGGGGTGATGGAAGGCTCTCAGCCTTCCAGCAGAAATGCAAAAGGTCACAATCCCCTGGGCCAGCTGGGGATCCAGGAGGGATGGCGTTCGCCGCCCCTCCTCCTGATACACACCCACGACAGCTCGGCCATCACCTGCTTCCCCACCACGTGTCTCTCAGGAATGGCCTTTCTGTTGTATTCAGACTCCTGCCCGGCAGGTGGCACGTGGTGTCTTGGGAGGGTCCATCGTATAACTGATGGAGCGAGCGACCCATGCGCTCAGAGCTCTGTGGTGGGATGAGATGGGAGAAGCTGTGCACCCAGTGCCTCCTATTTCATAAATCCATTTTTCTAATTCATGCTTCATTTTTTTGCATTGACATTTCAAGTCTTCTGATGCCTAACTCATACCTCCTATCCTCCAGTGCTGTCTGTACAGAGCTGGACCAGTGGATGCTGCAGACATAGGACACTGCTGAACAGCATGAAAGGGAGGAAAGGCTTGAGGATAAGAGAATCGTTCTCTGTGCATCTAGAAATTCCTCCTGCAGAGGAAGAAGACAAGAGCTCCAGGCCTCCAGATCAGGCTGGCCACACTGGGGGGCTCGCTGCCTCCTTGGACTGAGGTAGGGCAGGCTGTGGTCCAGGGAACGTGCTCAGGCTGTGCAAAGGGTCACCAGGGGTCTCTGCATTTCCTGTTGAGGCCATCCTATCCTGCTGGCTCACAGAGATGGCGTGCCTCATCTGATGACACACTCGGAGGACTCCATCACGTCATGTCAACAAAGCTGCAGCAGTAACCCATCCACCTCCAGGAGTTCCACCCAGCGCGTGTGTGACTCCAGGCACTGATGGGAACCATTTGTGCTCAGCCCCGTGAGGACTGCAGCTGGGAGGGAGGGCAGCTGTTTGCAGCTGGGCTACTGGGGAGGGGCAGAGACTCGGGGCCACTGTGAGGAGATTCAGTGGGGCTGCTGTGTGCTCTCCATGCAGCACTAAACAGGAGTCGCTCCACAGCTCTGGGCTCTGATACATCTGAGCAGCCCAAAAAAGACGGGGCACTGTTGCTGCTACAAGCCCAGCACTGTGAAGTGCCGTGTGCATTCTCCAACCTTCCCCATGCTATGGGGTAAGCGTGAGCATCCCAGTCTTACAGAGCAGAGTCGGAATAACAAGACACTCGCTGAGCCCCATGTGTAAGTGGCAGATCCCAGATTCACAGCCCAGAGAGGGTCGGGATGGTCTGGGGGCCCCTGCTGGAGGCTCCGTGTCCTTCTCACACAGGCATTCCAAGGACAACCCTCTGAATGATGGGTCATAGTCCCTACAATTGCCTATTGACAAACGGACAGCCAGGAGACAGGGGCACACCACCCTCCAGGGTGATCAAGCCGGGGGTCAGGAGGACACTTCCCTGCAGCCCGTGTGAGTCCCAAATCACTTCACCAAAGCCTGCTCTGCTCCTTGGAGAGGAGATGGATGCCGCAGTCCTCCAGCAAGGCAGCCCCGTCACCTGCCCCAAGCCCCAGAGCAGGACTCATGGGGGCTGCCCTGGCCCTGGCTTGGGAAGGGACCACACTCTCCGGCCCCAACCTCACTGTTGAGGTAATCAGGCCCTGGCCAAGTGCCTCGAGTGAGGACATAGGCTTACCTCAACCATCACACCGCGCCGGATGTGATCCGTCCCAATGGGGACCCTCCTGTCAGCGTAATTCTCCTCCGGGGTTCTGACCGACTTCCCATCCCGGCAGCAGCTCGCTTCTCTGTAAGCCAGGACTTTGGCTGCGGAGATTTGAGTACTCGGTGCTGGCTCTCAGAACAGGTCCCTATCCGGCGCTGTTCTATACCCCACCCTTGTCCCAGGCTTCCCAGGTGTGCATGCACACATACGTGCGTGTATGTGCCTATGCGCGTGTGTGCACGGTGTAGGCTGGATGTGTGTGCATGCATATGTATGCATGTGTGCAAGTGTGCGTGCATGCGTGTGCTACCTCGGTTTGGCATCTTAAAAGACTGGCTTCCCCCAGATGAGGCCCCCTACCTCCTGATCATTCCCTCTGGCCTGCATCCCCAGCAGCTGTCTTGCCCCTTGAATTCATCTTCTGCCCCGCTGACCCTTCACCCGTGCCTGGACTCTGCACCTGAACCCCTTGGCAGCCTGGAGAGTGGAGTTGCCCAAAGAAGCACATGACCCTCACCTGTGATGTTGCTGAGACCCAGGTCGCCAAAGGACAGAACCACCCAGGAGGGTTCCATCTCCCCGGGGACCACACACGTCTTCTTGGTCAGATGGCGTTTGCCAGGATGTCCGACAAATTGGATGCCCTTGGGAACTGAGATCTTCACGTAGACCTGGAGAGTGTGGCAAGAACCATGGTGCCCGGAATCTGTGTGCCCTCCCAGCACACCCCACTGCCCACTGCACTCCGTCCACCCTGGCAGCCTTTCCCCCAAAGCCACGCTCTCTTTGGGAGGCTCTCTTTCCATTTCTGATCAGAACAAACCACTTACCATTGTCCTGCTGGGAGCCCCCTCCTTCCCTCAGCCCCCTGAACCCTCACTGGTCCAGCTCTCCCTTGGGACCAAGGGCTGTCCCTCTGGCCAAGCATGGGATAAGAGGGGCCACTCCACATGCAGGCCCCGCAGGGAACTTCATCTGACCCTCTTTCCAGCCACTGAGGTCCACCGAGTCACAATAGAGTTTGGTGTGCACATGCGTATGTGTCATGTGTGTGCTGTGCATGCATGCGTCTCTGTGTGCACACCTGTGTGTAGGCGTAGCATTACACGGTGTGTGAGTGCACGCGAGTGAAGGCAAGTGTCTCTGCACACGTGCAAGCATGGCTCTCTACACATGTGGGCTTGTGCACACCATGTCTCCGCGTGCATGTTGTGTACGTGTGTGTGTTTATAACCCTCGATCTACAGTAGGCTCTTTGCTCCACACGCATTTGTCCAACCAGCACATATGCAGCACCTGGTGGGTTCAGGAGCCCTGCTAGGAGCTCAAGAAACAGATCTGAACAGACAAGAGCGATCCCTGGGCCTCAGAGGCTTGACGTGCCTGAGTCACGCACACACGCAGGTGTGTACAAGGAAGCTTTACAGTGGCAAGTGTGACAGTGTCTGAATCCTGCCCAAGGGCAGGCCCAGTAGAACCTGAATGAGAACGGTTGGTGCAGGGTGCTTTGGGGACTCCCCCATTCCCCTCGAGACAGCATCCTTCTAGAAAGTTCTTCCAGGGAGGAAAGAAGAAATTCCAGCATCAAGCATCGGTGAGATACATTTTCCAGGTGCTGGATGGAACCCGCTGTCCAGGCTGAGGGGTCTGGATGTGCCTGTTTTCCTGGAACCTCAGGAAGAGCACATGGAGAACACCTGCTGCCCGGCAGGGCTTCCTTCTTCCCGCTGACAAGCCAACCACCAGTGCCTGCTAGGAGCTGAAATGGGCACCTGGGGGGCCTGCCTGCAGTTCAGGAGGGAGCCTCCCTTGGGGGCCACCCTGTGATTAGGGACCACCCTACATTTATTCTGGCTTTCTGAAACTAGGGTCCTATTCCTCCTAGCCATAAGCTACATAAAAAGCATGAATGATAAAGGTTCTGGGTTTGGGGGCACCTTTATCCCAGCTGACTGCCCTGAGCCCCTCACATGTCCTCCTTGGCCCCCTCCAGGCCACCGCGTGGCCACTGCCGTGGTTCTCACTCAGTGGCTCTCACTCAGATTACTGCAGAAGCGTCCCCCTTCTCTCCTGCTTTTCCAACCAGACCCTAAAGCCCAGCCAGATTGTGTCACGGTCAGTTTCTGGGACAGGCCAAGCTGCCTCCTGCCTGTCACTTGCATATACTATTCCCTCTTCCAGGAATGCCCTTCCAGAGCTGGTGCCCAGCTTAAGCATCGCCCAAAGACTTCGGCGTTCAGAGAAGCCACCCCTCCTCAGGGCCTCCCTGGCTTCCTGTAGACACTTAATTCTTTTTTTTTTTTTTTCTGGCCGCACTGTGTGGCACGGCTTGCGGGATCTTAGCTCCCCAACCAGGAATGAAACCTCTGCCCCCTGCAGTGGAAGCGCAGAATCCTAACCACTGGACGGCTGGGCAATTCCCGACACCTAATTCTAACACAGGTCTGCCACTCACTCCCTGGGGGACCTTGAACATACGACGATGCTTCTCTGAGCTCCCCAAGCGGGAATGATTCCATCACAGCCCCTCCTTCCTCAGCCCACGTGGGCACTTGATAATGATACAGTTAAAATCATCCACCCAGCACTGGGCACAGAGATGCGTGCCCAAGAACACCGAGTTAGTGGCATCAGAGCTCCAGGTGAGCTCAGGCAGACCCCACGTCCTGAGCATTGGGGTCTTCAGATTCCCACACAGAGCGTGGCACGCATCAGGTATCGGGCGATAGCTTTTGAGTGAATGAATTCAAATCACTCACATCTTACACACAGGAATTCCTTTCTGGTGGCCTCTGGGTGTTTCATTTCTATTCCAGACCTGCACTGACCCCTTTTATTTTCACTTGGAATTTTCTTTTCATTAAAGACCCAAGACAGAAGTTACTGTGTGACAGTACATTACGTGTGGCTCAAATAAGCATCGGGGAGTCAAATGCAAATACCAGCCTCAAACCCGGACTGTGCCAGGCAGAAGGCAATGGGAGGGGTCCTTTACTGGCCTCAGGGCCAGCATACGGCATTCTGAACAACACGTTCTTGGGTAGATGTAATCAGTCAGCAGAGGTATAGAATTTGCAAAGGAAAAAGGGAGTAAATGATTTCATGGAAGCTCAAGGTCAGCCTCTGAGCTGAGACTCAGAGACTCGGGACACTGCTGTCTCCACTCTGGGCCAGCCTCAGAAATGATCACAGACATAGCCGAGGGTGCAGGGGGTGAGGGTAGATCTCTCACACCCAGATAAGGAAACTGAGACAAAGTGGGCTGGTGAATGGAAACAGCAAGCTGAAGTCCAAAGGGTCATCTGGGGGATGCTGAGACAGGTATGCGCTGGGACTACAGCTGTGCCGTGGGGGATCCGCCACCTCCACTCAGGACCTCCACCCCCAGCAGCCTCGCTGCCCTTCAGGTGGCAAATTCCAATCACTCCCTGGCCAGAAGGCCTTGTTTTTCAAGAAAAGCCAGAAATCTGGGCAGGGGGTGGATAAAATCTCTTGGTTTCCAGTGTCTTTGGCCTGGGGCTGCCCCTCCCATCTCTGCCCTTGGTGGGGAATGTGCCGGCAGCCTTGAGGGGGGCGGGTGCACACACATGGGCAGGGCCAGGACAAGGTTAGCAGGCTCCTCCCGGCTGGCTGGGGTGAGGCTGAGACCTGTAGCCTGACCTCCAGGCCAAGCTGCGGAAAGCTGGCTTGCTCCCAGCTAGACCCCTGGCCCTGCACCCCACGCACTCCTCCATTTGTAGCCTCGGCTCCCAGCTCCCACTCCTGAGGGTTGCCCCTAACTCTGGGAGCCCACCTCCTCTCTCTTCCTGCCACCCCCCAGCTGACATCCAGGCTGAGATGGTGCAAAATGATTACAAAGGCGGGGGAGGAGGGTGCCCCTGCCTTCCTGCAGCCGCACTGATGCTCGGGCCCCCAAACACCCCTTCCCTATCCTGCCCCCACCTGACCCTGGTCCTCGCGGCTCCCTCCACATTGCCTGCCATCCCTCCTCCTCGTCTGAAATCCCCAAGCCCACCTCCTTGGGGTAGCTGTTATCGGTTGTATTGTGTCCCCCAGGAAGATATGTTGAAATCCTAACCCCCGGTACCTATAAATGTGACCTCATTTGGAACTACGGTCTCTGCAGACGTCATCAAGTTCCAATGAGGTCATTAGGGTAGACCCTAATCCAATAAAACAGGGACTCTTCTCAGAGGAAATTTGGACACAGAGATAACAAGAGAAGTCACCCTGGGGCCCCTTGATGAGATAAGGCGACAGCTCTATGACCCCAACTAGGTCGGGTCTACCAGCCCCTTGCCAGCCTGAAGAAGCTACAGAAGACAGACTCTGTCGCCCTTTATCCTCCCAATAAAGATTTCTTGGGGTTCACGTCTCTCAGGGGGGATTTGAGGTAGGAGGTAGAGGGGCCCCGGGGCTGGACAGCTGGTGTTTGCCAAGTGGAGTAAAATTGGAGCTTTGTTTTTCCCTAGACACTCCAAGGCCAAAGTTAAAGGCAGGAGCTGAGCTCTACTGGAGTAAAGAGATAAGATGACCACTCCTAAGGTCAAGGAGACCTCCCTGACTACACATGCGCAGAAAGCCTCCTCAGGGGTCAAAAAGGAGGGGGCGCCACTCCATAATAGGTGATGCCAAACCTCCCACAGGCCTCTGTGCTAGAATCCATCTTGGCAAAAATATACACAAGCATGTTGGAGCGGGTCCTAGGGCAGGTCAGATGTGGGAAGAGAAGGTGCTGACAACTGGCCAAAGGTAAACAAAGGCCGGGAAGAACTGCCCTGTAGAAATGATTTAACCGCCCCTTTACTGCACTCCTTCTCATTAGGGAGGATGCCCACACCTTCCTCTCCGGGTGTGTACTTCTGCCTTGCTTCTGTCTTAAACAACTGTCTCTCTGTGTGCTCTCCCACTTGTAGCGCTGTGTCTCTCATCATAAACTTCACCTGTTTATGCAGGTTTTGCCTCTTTGAGAAATTCATTTTGCAAACAGAGCAACAGCCAGGGAAACTCTGCTTCTAGCCTCTGGCCCCTGGTGGTCTAGTGGCTAGCATTCCTGGTTTTCATCCAGGCTACCCAGGTCCAATTCCTGGGCAGAGAACTAAGACCCAGCTTCAAGACCACTTGCTGCTGTCGCTCCGAGATCACCTGACTCCATGCCGTTCCAGATGATACTCACCCTCCCGCACCCCTGCAGGGTCAGGAGTCAACGACAGTGGCTCCATCACATCCGTCACCCTCTAACCCCGCCATGCACACACTCCCACCCCCAACCTGCCCGGGTGTAGACAGCTGGTGAAGTAGAAGCTGACTCATCCAGCCTCTGCCTCACTAATAACACAGATGCTGTCCCCCACGGCCCTCCAGGATGACCCCATGCCGCCCTGCCTGCCCCACATCCCAGGTGCTGTGCCCCTCCAATCCCTCCCCCCAGGATGACCCCACCTCCCTCTGCTTCCTGCCGTTAAGGATGTCACCCCTCCCCCCCTTAATGGGAAAGGCTGTGTATGGAGGGCGGGTTCGGTACCTCGATGCAGGTGTCCATGTAGTTGTAGATGCTGAGCGGGATTTTGGCCTGCTCCCCGCGGACCACGTTGGGGGGCAGGGTGAAGTCGACAAAGAAGGTCTTGAAGGTCTTCAGCAGAGTGGGCTCGGCAATGCCCAGGCCCCTCTCGGCAGACAGACCCACTGCCTCACCCACCCAGCTGGTGATGGAGTCAGGGACCTGCACGCTGAGTGTGTCCTCGCCTGATGGATCACTGCGGAAAGATGGACAACCGTGTGCTCTTCTCCACGGCCGTGCCGCAGCGGCCAGGTGGGAACAGAGGAGTCCAGCCGTATGGCCTTGGGCTCCAGGGTGGTGCCCCCCGCAACTGCCCCGACAGCTTGGAAATAAGCACTAAAGGCACCCCACAGCGTGTGACAGGAGAAAGTCATCCCTCGGCCCTGACTCGCCATAATCAGAAACATGAATGTCTCTCAGGACAGCTGTGATCACAGGACCATTCAAAACATGGGTCCAGAGAGGCAAACTCTGGCAGTGTGTGCTCTGCCCAGCTTAGGGGAGAAAGACGCTGAATCAAGGGGACTGGTCACTTAGAGCATGCTTGTGTGTCTCCCAGAAAGACATGTCCAAGCCCTAACCCCTGGTAACCTGTGAATGGGACATTATTTGGAAATAGGGTCTTTGCAGATGCCACTAGTTAAGATGAAGCCACACTGGAGTAGACTGGGCCCTAATCCAATGACAGGTGTCCTTAGAAGAGGAGGGAAATTCAGACAGAGAGAAGAAGGCCAGGCGAGGATGGAGGCAGAGACTGGAGTAATGCAGCCACAAGCCAAGGAATGTCTGCCTGTGGGGGACACCCACACTTCCTGGCCTGGCATCCTTGTCCCATACACTCCTGTGGAGCCCAGCTCCCTGTTAATTAAGGACGTATGTGTGATTTTTCAGGCCTGCCCACAGGCCTGCAGGTCTCACGGGGTGGGAGTAGGGTAGGGAGGTGAGGGGTGCGTGTGCACTGGGGTCTCTGAGGGGAGCTGCAGCCAAGGACTCAGGGCCCCTGGCTGGCCATGCTCTTTTCATGTTTGCATTCCCAGCCCAGAATTTCCATTCCCAGGTCTCTTTAGCATAAGGGACCACGGGCAGAGGTTTTCTTCAGACACCTCTGCCAAGGCCTCTTTATGGTCAGAAGGAAACACTGAAGACATCCCTCCCCAGTTGGAGTACTTTCCCACTCCTAACTCTCTCCCCTGTCCACCCCCAACCCCACCTCATGGTCCATAAAGCTGCTGGAGCCTTTTGTTCAGGGCTCCCTCCAAGTGAGATGACCCCTATGTCTTGGCGGATCCACCTGACAGTGGGCCATTCTGTGGGGAACAGAACAGGGGGAGACATATACAGAACACTCTACCCAACAACAACAATGGGACACACATACTTCTGAAGTGCACTTGGGGTATTTTCCAGGACAGACCCATAGGTTAAGCTACAAACTAAGCCTCAGTGGGCTTAAAAAGAGAGATAGCATACCAAGTCCCTTCTCTGACCACAATAAGATGAATGAAGTTAGAAATCAACAAGAGAAGGAAAGCTGGAAAATTTACAAATTTGTGGAAATTAACACATTCTTAAACAGCAAAGGATCAAAGAAGAGATCACAAAGGAAATTAAAAAGTACTTAGAACTCCCTCTTGCTAGAGCATTGGAATCACAACTAGCTGCTGAACAATCAGGGGCAGGAAGACACTGGAGCTCACCAAAAAAGATACCCCACATCCAAAGACAAAGGAGAGGCCGCAATGAGACGGTAGGAGGGCGGCCATCACAATAAAATCAAATCCCGTAACTGCTGGGTGGGTGACTCACAAACTGGAGAACACTTATACCACAGAAGCCCACCCACTGGAGCGAAGGTTCTGAGCCCCACGTCAGGCTTCCCAACCTGGGGTCCAGCAACAGGAACTCCCAGAGAATCAGAGTTTGAAGGCTAGCAGGATTTGATTGCAGGACTTCAACAGGACTGGGCGAAACAGCGACTCCACTCTTGAAGGGCACATACAAAGTGTGTGCATTAGGACCCAGGGGGAACTGAACCAGACCTACCTGCTAGTGTTGACGGGTCTTCTGCAGAGGTGGGGGTGGGTGGCTGTGGCTCACTGCAGGGACAAGGACACTGACAGCAGAAGTTATGGGAAGTACTCATTGGTGTGAGCCCCCACCCCCAGACCTCCATTAGCCCCACCAAAGAGCCTGTAGGCTCCAGTGCTGGGTCGCTTCAGGCCAAACAACCAACAGCGAGGGAACCCAGCCCCACCCATCAGCAGACAATTGGATTAAAGTTTTACTGAGCTCTGCCCACCAGAGCAACACCTGGCTCTACCCATCACCAGTCCCTCCCATCAGGAAGCTTGCACGAGCCTCTTAGATAGCCTCAACCACCAGAGGGCAGACAGCAGACACAAGAGGGACTACAATCCTGCAGCCTGCCGGAGGAAAACCACAATCAGAGAAAGATAGATGAAATGAAAATGCAGAGGATTATGTCCCAGATGAAGGAACAAGATAAAACCCCAGAAAAACCACTAAACTCCAGAAAAAGAATTCAGAATAATGATAGTGAAGATGATCCAGGACCTCGGAAAAAGAATGGAGGCAAAGATCGAGAAGATGCAAGAAATGTTTAACAAAGACCTAGAAAAATTAAAGAACAAACAAACAGAGATGAACAATACAATAACTGAAATGAAAATTACACTACAAAGAATCCATAGCAGAATAACTGAGACAGAAGAATGGATAAGTGACCTGGAAGACAGAATGGTGGAATTCACTGCTGCAGAACAGAATAAAGAAAACAGAATGAAAAGAAATGAAGACAGCCTAAGAGACCTCTGGGACAACATTCACATTATAGGGGTCCCAGCAGGAGAAGAGACAGACAAAGGACCCGAGAAAATATTTGAAGAGATTATAGTCCAAAACTTCCCTAACACGGGAAAGGAAATAGCCACCCAGGTCCAGGAAGTGCAGAGAGTCCCAGGCAGGATAAACCCAAGGAGAAACACGCCAAGACACATAGTAATCAGACTGAGAAAAATTAAGGACAAAGGAAAATTATTAAAAGCAACAAGGGAAAAATGACAAATAACATACAAGGGAACTCCATAAGGTTAACAGCTGATTTCTCAGCAGAAACTCTGCAAGCCAGAAGGGAGTGGCACGATATATTTAAAGTGATGAAAGGGAAGAAACTACAACCAAGACTACCCTACCTGGCAAAGATCTCATTCAGGTTTGACAGAGAAATCAAAAGCTTTACAGACAAACAAAAGATAAGAGCACTCAGCACCACCAAACCAGCTCTACAACAAATGCTAAAGGAACTTCTCTAAGTGGGAAACACAAGAGAAGAAAAGGACCTAGAAAAACAAACCCATAACAATTAAGAAAATGGAAATAGGAACATACATGTCGATAATTACCTTAAACGTGAATGGATTAAATGCTCCAACCAAAAGACACAGGTTCACTGAATGAATACAAAAACAAGACCCATACACATGCTGTCTACAAGAGACCCACTTCAGACCTAGGGACACATACAGACCGAAAGGGGATGGAAAAAGATATTCCACACAAATGGAAATCAAAAGAAAGCTGGAGCAGCAATACTCATATCAGATAAAATAGACTTTAAAATAAAGAATGTTGGGGGCTTCCCTGGTGGCGCAGTGATTGAGAGTCTGCCTGCTAATGCAGGGGACATGGGTTCGTGCCCTGGTCCGGGAAGATCCCACATGCCGCGGAGCGGCTGGGCCCGTGAGCCATGG
>NW_020175432.1:1722606-1733455 GCF_003031525.2 Neophocaena asiaeorientalis asiaeorientalis
TTACCTAAAAAAAATCTTCCAACAAACAAAAGTCCAGGACCAGATGGCTTCACAGGTGAATTCTATCAAACATTTAGAGAAGAACTAACACCCATCCTTTTCAAACTCTTCCAAAAAATTGTAGAGAAAGGAACACTCCCAAACTCATTCTAGGAGGCCACCATCACCCTGATACCAAAACCAGACAAAGAGACTACAAAAAAAGAAAATTACAGACCAATATCACTGATGAATATAGATGCAAAAATCCTCAACAAAATACTAGCAAACAGAATCCAACAACACATTAAAAGGATCATACACTATGATCAAGTGGGATTTATCCCAAGGATGCAAGGATTCCTCAATATACGCAAATCAATCAATGTGATACACTGTATTAAATACCTCAACATAATAAAGGCCATATATGACAAACCCACAGCAAACATCATTCTCCATAGTGAAAAACTGAAAGTATTTCCTGTAAGATCAGGAACAAGACAAGGATGTCCACTCTCGCCACTATTATTCAACATAGTTTTGGAAGTCCTAGCCATGGCCATCAAGCGAAAGACCCCGAAGAGCCAAAGCAATCTTGAGGAAAAAAAACCAAGCTGGATGAATCAGACTCCCTGACTTCAGACTATACTACAAAGCTACAGTCATCAAGACAATATGGTACTAGCACAAAAAGAGAAATACAGATCAATGGAACAGGATAGAAAGCCCAGAGATAAACCCATGCACCTATGGTCAACTAATCTATGACAAAGGAGGCAAGGATATACAATGGAGAAAAGACAGTCTCTTCAATAAGAAGAAAACTGGGAAAACTGTACAGCTACATGTAAAAGAATGAAATTGGAACACTCCCTAACACCACACACAAAAATAAACTCAAAATGGATTAGAGACCTAAATGTAAGACCGGACACTACAAAACTCTTAGAGGAAAACATAGGAAGAACACTCTTTGACATAAATCCTAGCAAGATCTTTTTTGACCCACCTCCTAGAGTAATGGAAATAAAAACAAAAATAAACAAACAGGACCTAATGAAACTTAAAAGCTTTTGCACAGTGAAGGAAGCTATAAACAAGACAAAAGACAACCCTCAGAATGGGAGAAAATATTTGCAAATGAATCAACTGACAAAGGATTAATCTCCAAAATATATAAACAGCTCATGCAGCTCAATATTAAAAAAACAAACAACCCAATCAAAAAAAGGGGAGAAGACCTAAATAGACATTTCTCCAAAGAAGACATACAGATGGCCAAGAGGCACATGGAAAGCTGCTCAACATCATTAATTATTAGAGAAATGCAAATCAAACTACAATGAGGTATCACCTCATGCCAGTCAGAATGGCCATCATCAGAAGATCTACAAACAACAAATGCTGGAGAGGGTGTGGAAAAAAGGGAACCCTCTTGCACTGCTGGTGGGAATGTAAATTGATACAGCCACTATGGAGAACAGTATGGAGGTTCCTTAAAAAAACTAAACCTAGAATTACCATGTGACCCAGCAATCCCACTACTGGGCATATACCCAAAGGAAACCATTATTCAAAAAGACATATGCACTCCAATGTTCATTGCAGCACTGTTTACAATAGCCAGGTCATGGAAGCAACCTAAATGCCCATCGACAGACAAATGGATAAAGAAGATGTGGTACATATATACAATGGAATATTACTCATCCATAAAAAGGAAAGAAATTGGGTTATTTGTAGAGACATGGATGGACCTAGAGACTGTCATACAGAGTGAAGTAAGTCGTAGAGAGAAAAACAAATACTGCATATTAATGCATATATGTGGAATCTAGAAAAATGGCACAGATGAACCGGTTTGCAAGGCAGAAATCGAGACACAGATGTAGAGAACAAACGTATGGACACCAAGTGGGGAAAACAGGGTGGGTGGTGGTGGTGGTGGGATGAATTGGGATATTGGGATTGACATATATACACTAATATATATATAATAGATAACTAGTAAGAACCTGCTGTATAAAATAAATAAATAAAATAAAATTCAAAAAGAAAAAGAAATGTTTTTGCAAAGATAAATGATATGTCAAAAATTAACTGTTTTACTTCGCTACTCAAATTATCTCTGGATTTGAAAGAAATTTTTAAAAATCTCTGCAAAAAAAAAAAGAGAAAAAGGACTTAGCGATGAATAAAAACAAAAGCACAACACACCAAAACTCACAGGATGCATCAAAAGCAGTATTAAGGGGGAAATTCATAGCTGTAAATGCTTACATTAAAAAATAAGATCTCAAATAAACAGTCTAACTTTGTAACTTAAAGAACTTGAAAAAGAAAAACAAAAGAGATCAAATAATAAAGAAGCAGAAATAATAAAGATTATAGCAGAAATAAACGAAATAAAGAATACAAAAATAATAGAGAGGGACTTCCCTCATGATCCAGTGATTAGGACTCTGCGCTCCCAATGCAGGGGGCCCAGGTTCAATCCCTTGTCAGGGAACTAGATCCCGCATGCTGCAACTAAAAGGATCCCACATGCTGCAATGAAGATCTCGCATACCACAACTAAGACACGGCATAGCCAAATAAATAAATAAATTTTTTAATAAAGGAAAAATAATAGAGAAAATCAATGAAACCAAAAGTTGGTTCTTTGAAAAGATTAATAAAATTAACAAACCTTTAGCTAGATGATCTAAGAAAAAAGAGAAAAGACTTAAATTACTAAAATCCAAAATGAAAGTGGGGACATTACTACTGATTCCACAGAAATAAAAAAGGATTTTAAGAGACTTACTGTACACCAACAACTTGGATAATCTAGATGAATGGACAAATTCTTAGAAACACAAAACCTACCAAGACTGAATCACAAGGAAATAACAAATCTGAATAGATCTCTAACAAGTAAGGAGATTGAATCAGCAATCAAAATCTTCCCAAAAAGGGAAGCTCTGGATGTGATGGCTTCGCTGGTAAATTCTATCCAACATTTAAAGAAGAACCCTTGTGCACTGTTGGTGGGAATGTAAAATGGTGCAACCACTGTGGAAAACAATACGGTGAATTCTCAAAAAATTAAACACAGAATTACCATATGATCCAGCAACCCCACTTCTGGGTATATACCCAAAAGAACTGAAAGCAGGGTCTCAAAGTGATATTTGCACATCCATATTCACAGAAGGATTATTCATAATAACCAAAAGGTGGAAGCAACCTAAGTGTCCACCAAAGGATGAATGCATACACGAAATGTGGTCCACCCATACGACGGAATGCTATTCAGGCTTAAAAAGAAAGCAAATTTTGATACATGCCACAACAAGGATGAACCATGAGGACACCATGCTAAGTGAAATGAGCCAGTCACAAAAGGACAAATACTATATGATTCCACTTACATGAGGTCCTTAGAGCAGTAAGGTTCATAGAGACAAAAAGTAGAAGAGTGGACGCTAGGGGGCTGAGGGGAGGGAGGATTGGGGAGTTAGTATTTCATGGGGACATAGTTTCAGTTTTGCAAGAGGAAAAGAGTTTTGGAGACGGAGGGTGGTGATGGCAGCACAACGATATGGATGCACTTATTACCACTGAACTGTACACCTAAAAATGGTTAAGGTGGTAAATTTTATGTTACGTGTATTTTACCAATTTTAAAAATTAGAAAAGAAAAAAAAAAAGAGCTGACGAGTCCTTGCCTGGGCCCAGCGAGAACCTCCTCCTTGGTCTCAGATCTGTACTCTCTGACTCATCCTTGCTCCAGCCAACAGAGGGAGAGAGACCGTCTCAAATCCCAAATGCCTCCCAGCAACCCTCTGTGGCTCTCCACACCCCCACCACAGACCACACGGCCGTCACACTCCCTGCCTCGTCCTCTTGGCCCCACCTGCCTCATCCCGACTATGTGAAAATCACCAGCCTCTCCCAAGCCCCAACTCTTGCCCATGCTGGTCCTGCCTCCTGGACCCCCTTCCCCCCTTCTTGTTTATCTATCCTGTGGGACCCAGCTTGGGCTCCACCTGCCCTGGGAAAGGGTCCCTCTACTTCCTCCCAAGCCCTGGGCCAAGCCCTCCATGAGAACACTGGCCCTACTGAAGCATGAAGCCTTTGGAGGCATAAAACATAAATTCTACACGTGAGGGGACCCTATCTGCCTTGTTCAAGGTGCCATCCCTGGCACCAAAAACACTACCCAGCACCCAAAACATCACCCAGCACACAGAGAATAGATAAGATTTTACTCTCCGTACATCTCTGATGATGGACCGACAGCCCATCTTAAATCTGGACTCCCAGAACAAAATGCAGTAATCAGCTTCTGTTCTGACCAGCGGGGAAGACTGCCCATAATGAGGACACGCACATCCGTGAAAGCAGCCTGAGGAACCCCCAGCTGAGTGCTTGGCTCTGTGCTGAGCATGTACCACGGCATCTCATGCCAAGAAGGGGACCCCAGCTCAGCAGTCGGTCCGCCCGCTGGCCAATCCACTAGCCCCAGGGTCTGAACTTTCATGCCTAACTGGTTTCCCAGGGCAAGTCACCACTACCTTCTGACACTAAGCATTGAAAGAAAAAAGCCAACTGCATCTGGCAAGAATTTAGCGCAGCACTGCTGCTTCAAGGCGAACTAAAAGAGAAAACAATGCAGAAAGGAAATGTGCTGAGAGAAGCAGCCTGTTTTGCGGGCAGGAGCCTGAGTCCCCTGAGGAGCGAGGAGGGGGTGGGTGGGTGGAACTGAGTTCATGTTCCAGGGAATTGTAATCATTTTAATGAGCTCGTTATATAAACAGAGCGGACAGAGTTACCCCAAGAGGGAGTTGTTAAGAAGCATGAAGCCCTCAAATTTCATATTTCACAGGCAGATGTCTGAGGCTGCAGAGGGATTTGGGGCTGACTTCATAGCTTTGAGTTTTATGTGTTAGAAAAGGATGCCCAATGTCTTACTCAGATGTTGGTGTCAGATCTCCAGGCACACCGACGGGGAACCATCTTTCATGAGTGCCTCTGAGTCAGCCCACAAAGGCAGCAAAGGAAAGAAATCATACTTACCTGACGTTGAGACAGTGCCAAATCCATGTTTCAGGGAAGTAGGTCCTTTTCTTCTTCTCTGCTCTACAAAAATTTTTGTTTAAAAAAAAGAAATGATTAAAGTTTCACGGACATAACTTAATTCTGTTACCTGGCAGGTTAACATTCTACTTGATTAGCCTATAACATGTTAATTCTCTTACCCAGCAGCTTCATATTCTACACGTTTTAATTCTCTGACCTGGAAAGGTTAGTGTTCTACTCTAATAGGACATAATGTGTTAATTCTTTCACCTGGCAGGGTTAACATTCTACTTGATTAGGACTAGTACAAGCGAGGCATCAAAGGCTTGACAGAGGCTTCTTAAAACGACAGTGGTGCCTCGCATCCTGAATTTAGAAGGTAAGAAGGGCCACAGGGACCACCCCATGTCCTCTCCTTTGTTAATTTCCCTCCCTGGGTTTGCCATGTTTTTCTGCATCATTACATAGAGCTCTCCTATCCCCTCTCCCCCTTCCTCTGTGCTTTCATTTTTTTTTTTTCATTTTTTTAAATTGAAGTATAGGTGACTTACGACATTGCGTTAGTTTAGTTTCTGAAGTACAGCAAAGTGATTCAGTTGTACGTATATACATTCTTTCATGTGATTTCATTCTTGGTTTATCCTCAGAAGCCTCACAGCCCACCTTCCTCAGGGGCTGTCCTATTCTTTTTTTTTTTTCTTTTTTACAGTCTTTATTGAATTTGTTACAATATTGCTTCTGTTTTATGTTTTGGTTTTTGGGCCCTGAGGCAGGTAGGATCTTTGCTCCCCAACCAGGGATTGAACCTGCACCCCCTGCACTGGAAGGCAAAGTCTTAACCACTGGACTGCCAAGGAAGTCCAGGGACTGTCCTATTCTTTGAAAAATAATATTAATAAGCCCTACTTGACATCTGGCAAAACTTCTCAAGATTAGAAACGCTCACATCTCTTTCAACCTGAGGTTACCTCTCCCAGGGATGAACCCTGAAATTAACCACAGACACATGTGCAAAGACAGACTACGGTGTGGCTCACTGCAGCACTGTGAGAAATAACAAACATCGTTTGGTTAATCAAATGACAGTACATTCACACCGTGGAATATTATGTGTCAGTGAAAAAGGGTGAGGTAAGTATATATGTACTGGTATGAAATGGCCTCTAAGGTTTATCACTGACTTTAAAAAGGAAGGCACAGAACAGTATTATAGTATTCTCCCACGGTGTTTTTTTTTTTTTTTAAATCCTTGTGTATACACAGAAAATTTCTAGAAGGATATCTAAGGAATTATTGACCATTATTGCCTCTTAGAAGGGAGCGGAGGATCTGGAGGTGGGAGGGAGACTTCCATTTCATTATATACCCTTTCATACTCTTTGAAAAATAATTTAACCACATGCATATGGTTAAGAAAAATGTCCTTCAGAATAAGGATGCATTATCCAATTACAAAAAGGCACAAACATTTGCTTTTTAAGGCATTTCTTATGCCTTTCTGCATTGGGATTTACAATTCCCTTTGAGGTTTTGGGTTTCGAGGCTGCTTGCATATCCACTTCAGGCCAAGCTCTCAGGAGGCATGCACATGGGAGGCTCCAGGCTTCCAGAGTAGTGTCTGGCTGAAGGATGCTCAGGGGCCAATATTCCACCTCCTCACTCAACCACATCTCAGAAATGCCTTCGTGTGCGTCCAAAGTACCATAGGGGGAGCCTGGTCTGCCTATGCTCTGATGTGGAGTTTGGAAACGAGGACCCCTGTGGGCCTGTTAAACGTGTGACTTGGGCAGGAAGAACCTAGGGGATCCAGGTATCCAGAAACCACTGCAGAGGAGACTGGGGGGACTGGGAAGGTTCCCAATCTGGGCAGAGAGGGCTTGAAAGAAGAAGAGGGTTTTCATGGACAGGCCTGCCAGGGTGGGAGATCCTCTGGGCCACATCTGGCTCAGAACAAGGGCTAAGGAGTCTGGGTGCCACCCTCAAGGTCTCCAAAGAGACCCAGATGCTGGGGCACTGCTGACCACACTGACCCCATCCCTGGCCCACTTGGTTCTGTGCTTCTCATTTAATGAGTTGGTAGGAAAGGGTACATCCAAGGCCTGCCTCCCTTTTCCCAGCCTACACACCCCTAAATTCAGAGAGAGTGAAAAGGCAAGGTCTTCAAAACACCCTACCCCTCCCCAAGCTGGCTGGAGTTGAGGAGTTAGTGGGAGAGGCAGAGAATGAAGAAGGTGGGAAAGAAGACAGGTGGGGGATGGGGGAGCAGAAGGGAGGGAACAAAGGGAAAGACAGGAGAGAACAGGAAACACTACCTTCTGTGAAACAAAGGTTTCCATGAGACCAGGGACAAAGCCACAAATCTAAGGGGGAGATGTGAACTCCTCTCTCTCAGTAATTCATAAGTTAGCAAACAAACAAAAAAACAAAATGAGCACGGATATGGAGGGTTTGGGCACCATCTACCGTAGACTTGACCAAAAGTACGTATAGAGAATCCTATACCCAATGACAGGAGCTTGGACATTCTTTTCAAGTAGATATGAGCATTTACAAAAGCAGACCATATACCACATAGCCCGTCTCCAAAATAAAAACCAGATGATGGGTATCATACTGACTATGTTTGTTGACCGTAGTGGATATCATACAGACCATGTTCTCTGGCCATTATGCACATCTGACACAAATTTATAAAACACATAAAATTATAATAATTTTAAAAATCACTTGAAAATTGAAAACACCTCTGGGTAAGTCACTTGCCACATCTGGGCAAATCAATTTTTCTGCTAGTAGGAATCTATTTGGAAGCCAGCAATAATGGAAACACTTCATAGCACAACTTGGGTGCAGCCAAAGCAACACTCTGAGGCTTAAACATTTGATTTAAAATAAGAAAGACTGAAAAGTAATTACTTGGTGTCTAACTCCAAAAGGTAAAGAGTTGGAGGGGAAGGGGGAAGAGACAGGAACAGAAGGAAGGAGGAAATGGTGGGAGGAAGGAGAAAGGGTAATAGAGAGAATTTTCTAAGCAGAGTCTCTGGGAGTGGGAGGATCAAGCCACAGTTTCCCACCCTGCCCCAATTTGTCTGTCCCTAGGCAGATCTGCTCCCCTGTTACACCTTCCTTCTCTTCTGCACCCCTAACCCCCAATTCCATGCACTTGGATGGGTCCAAGGACTAGGGGGAGCAGGACCAAAGTGCTCAGTGCCCCAGCACACTAGACCATTGGTGAGTCTGGCCCCAAGGAGACACTGGGCAATGTCTGAAGACATTTTTGGTTGTCACAACTGGGGGTAGGGGCGGGGGGTTGCTGGCATCTGGTTGGTGGAGACCACGGATGCCACTCAACACCCTATAGTGCGTGGGACAGCCTCACTGCAGAAAATGATCCAGACCCAAATGTCAACAGTATGAGTTTAGACAACCCTACTCGAGGCAGTGACAATTACCTGGGGGGTTGTCTGGAGGACACTGCTGCCATCAGGCTCCCTGTGTGGGGCTGGAAGGCAGGGACAGCCTCATCAGTGTACAGGCCGCCATCTTGCCGGTGGTTCAGGCTCACCAGGTCTGTCATCACCACCAGTCCTGTTTCCTAGGCAACAGATAATGCCCAGACCCACAGTGGGGAAGTGGACATTGTAGTCCCAGAGGTCACTGCCCCAACATCACTGCTGCGTAGCCCTGAGGGAGTCAGTCCTCTCTCCAGGCTTGGTGACACGGACTAAGGGGGTCATGGGACCCGGTAACCATCCAGGGCAGAGCAGAGGGGAGGCCAGCGCGTTTGTGGTCTAGGCACAAAAGGCCACATCTTGTATGATTCCATTTATATGAGACATCCAAAACCACAGGCAGATCAGTGGTTGCCAGGTGCTGGGGGAGGGTGGGTGTGGAGTGACTGCTAATGGTGACAGGTCTCCTTTTGGGGTGATGGAAATGTTCTGGAACTAGACAGAGGTGCTGGTTTGCACAGCACTGTGAATGTACTAAATGCCACTGAATTGTTCACTTTAAAATGGGTTAATTTTCTGCTATGTGAATTTCACCTCTATTTAAAACAAATCAATTGGTGCAGTGCCTGATCCGGACCAAGAGCCAATGACTGTGGGCTGCAGTTATTACTGTTATAATATAGGGACTTCCCTGGTGGTCCAGTGGTTAAGACTTCACCTTCCAGTGTAGGGGGTGCGGGTTTGATCTCTGGTCGGGGAGGTAAGATCCCACGTGCCTCACGACCAAAACACATAAAACAGAAGCAGTTGTAACAAATTCAATAAAGACTTCAAAAAAATGGTCCACATCAAAAGAATTCTTTAATAAAAAATGATATATATGTATATATATTGGTATATATATTTGATACAGCAAAATGTTAACTGTGGGATCCAAGTGGTGGATCCACAGGTGTTCGCTAATTTGTTCAACGTTTCTGTATGTTTGAAAATGTTCCATAATAAAAATGGGAGGAAAAGGATGCCTTTTATTTATTTTAATTTGTTTTGGCCATGCCGCAGGGCTTGCAGGACCTTAGTTCCCCGACCAGGGATTGAACCCAGGCACCAGCAGTGAAAGCACAGAGTCCTAACCACTGGACCACCAGAGGATTCCCAAGGATGCCTTTTAAATGATTTAAAACCTAGGATGAAAAGTGTTCTCGTGCATTTGAGTGGAGACCGCCAGCATGCTAAAGTAGGCTAGAATGACATTTGTGTGTGTTGCATCTCCAGCAGTGCCCTGGTCCCCGGAGCCAGGAAGGAAGGGGGACAGATTAGAGCTATAAATGTCAGCAAGGGACCTGAGAACACGGCACCTGCACCCATAGTGTAGGTTTTCCTTCCACCAAAGCACTTTCATCATCATTGCTCCAGAACAAGTTCAAGTTATCAATGGATACTCATTCTGCTCTCGTCCGTTTTGCAAACTGGGAGGGTCCACATATGAGCTTCCACTGGGGAGAATCAAAAAAGATTCTGCAATGCTAAAAGTTTGGAAACTTCCACCCCAACCCATCTCTGTATCCCGAGACCCTTTGTTTCTAAGGAAAAGGAGCTCAGAAGGGGGCGGTGGGGTCCAAGACCACCTCTCCTTACGGCAAAGGCAAACCCGGAGTCCTTGGTAACGCCCCAGGGCCACAGGAAGATGGAGGAGCGCCGGCGTCGTCGGGCCATCAGCCCAGCCCACCAGAAGGGTCCATCCTCCCTGGACACCCCAAAAGCATCAGAAACATCGTAATCTTCCAATTCCCGGAAAACCTACAAACAAAGGGGAGCAGGAACTGGTCAACTGAGGGTTTCTTTTCAACCCAATCTGGCCTGGCATGCTCCCATCTCAACCTCCTCTCACATGTATCACTTGGAACCAATCTTAGCAGACAGGAGTTGGTGGCATTAACCCATTTTTAAGATGGGAAGCATGGGGCTGAAGAGGTGGGACCCGGACAACGTGACATTGGATTTGACTCCAAGATCTTTTAACTGCACCCAAACAGCGACAAGGATGGGGTTTGCTGAGAATGAACCCAGTGAAGAGAGACAATCTGGATTTATACGGGGCTTTTCAGTTATTGGAAAGGAAGAGACGTCCGTGAGGATGCTGGAGCCCAGCGCCCAAGGGCCCCCGCTCACCTGGGTGGGAGTCAGCCGAAACCCAGACCTGAGCAAGTAGATGCTCTTGTCAACCGCAGCTACACACACGCAACTGCCCCTTGCAGCCCTGACCCGCAGATCGATGACTTCCCCGGGTTGGGTCTCATTTGCTGAATATGTCAGTGAAACCTGGACCCAAACACAGCAGAAAACACAGG
>NW_020175432.1:1733699-1739790 GCF_003031525.2 Neophocaena asiaeorientalis asiaeorientalis
CAGCTCAGCTGGGACCCTGGCTTTGCTGCACAGATGAGGAAAGGGATGGGAGGCTGAATGACCGGAACTAGGCTGGCGCAACTGGTACATTCTGTGCAGAAGATGGGCGGGGAGAAGAGAGGTGGGGAGGTGGGCGGTGACAGAGGACATGTTGCAGCCAGTTTTGGAGGGCGCAGGAAGAGGACGTGGGGGGTGGAGCCCGTTTGGGGGGGCATGAGTGGTGTCCCTTAGGTCTGGAGCCCAGCAGGGACAGAGAACAGCTGACCACTTTTCCTGTGTGTAATGAATGCAATCCCCATCTGGGTGAGTTTTGGAGGATCTCCAGTAAAGACGCAACTTAGGATCCTGAAGGTAGGGCAACCCTTAAAAGTCCTGCCTGTCATACTATGTGAAGTCTGAGTGGCAGCTGTGTGCAGTCTACCCCAGCCCCGACACCCTGGAGCCCTCAGCCCTGATGACTCTTGCCCATCGCCTCTCCTTCCCCCAGTTTGGTACCCGATGCTCTACCTGGTTTTCAAAGAAGGTCTCAACAGCAAACTGGAGGCTGTCAGCCACCCCTTCTCCATTCTCCCTGACGTAGAAGGCCAGCAGGCGGCCGAGGGGGACCATGCTGGGGGTCACGGTCAGCCGGAGAGAGGTCACGCACACATTGACCTCTGCTGCTGGGGCTGGAGAGGGCTCTTAGACAAGTCAAAGGTGGGGACAGACGTGAAAACTCAGCATCCCACAGTAGAACCACTGACGCCCCAGTTGCTCTGGGGGTTACATAGGGGGTAGCACGAAGAGATGGCAGCCCAGGGCTGGCCCAGGGCAACTACTCCATGGATACTCACACCCCCTGTTATTTCACCCAGAAGGGAAGATAAACCCAAGAGGATGTGGCTGCACAATGTCCAAAGCACCATTCAGGCCAGTGGTTCTCAACCATGGCAATGCTGCTCCCCAGGGGACGCTTGGTAATTTGGGTTGTCACAACTTGGGGGTGTTACTGGCATCTAGTGGGTGGAGGCCAGGGATGCTATCCAACACCCTACAACGCACAGGACAGCCCCACAGAGAATAATCCGGCCCCAAACATCAGTAGTGTGGAGGATGAGAAAGTGACGTGGATGAGAGAGACCCTGTCTGACGTCCTGTTTGCCTGTCTGCCCGCCTTCCTATCCATCATCCATCTAACTATCCATCCATCCATCCAATTATCCACCCATCCATCCATCTATGACTCTATCTAACCATCCATCTATCAATTTATCTATTGATGATTCTATCTATAAAGCTATCTCTTTATCCACCCACCTATCCATGACTCTATCCATCCATCAATTTATCTATTGATAATTCTATGAATCTGTCTCCCTATCTATCTATCTATCTCAGTGATTCACACCCAGGAGTCACTTTTCCCCCTAGAGACATTGGTGATATCTGGAGACATTTTAGGTTGTCATACTGTGTGTAGGGGGGTTGCCCCTGGCATCTAGTGGGGGGAGACCAGGGATGTTGCTCAGCACCCTACAGTGCACAGCACAGGCCCCATCACAAAGAATATCCTGCAAGTGTCCACAGTCCTCAGTTAGGGGATCCTGCTTTAGGCAGAAGGGCTGTGAAGAGGAGGAGGCTGCGGAGACCCAGGGGAGGAGGTGGGTCTTGTGAGGAACATGTAGAGTCAAGGAGAGGGAAAAGAAGGACCCCTGAATGTGGAATCAGTCTGGGCAAAGGCAGAAGGGGCCTGGCAGATGGCAACCTGGCACATCATGGGCCTGTGCAGGGGCCCAGCCCATGGCAGGCTCAAGAGGAGCTGCCTCCAACAGCTGGTCACTGCCCAACCTCCTGGCCCCAACCCGGTCTTACCTGGAACATGTGCCCTCCACCCTGAGGCAGGCCCCCCCTCCTGGCTGCACCCTGCCTACTCCTCCTTGCTGGGGCACCCACCCCAGTCTCAATGGTTCAGAAGGAATATAGGAAACTCCAGCCTGTGGCCTAGCTCACCTGTCTCGGAAAGGTGCATTAAGCGGATGGGTTTCTCCGGGGCTGCCCGCTTGCTTCTCTGCTGGGTGATGTGGGCAGGCTGCTGGCCCGAGAGCACAATGTTGCCCCTCGCAGCTACCTCATAGTACAGAGTGAAATTGCAGGGACACGTGGACTTCACTGGGAAATGGGCATCCTCCCCGACCTGTGGGAGACATGTAGCATGGGGAGCCATGCCTGGCACCCACAGCCCAGCACCAATGCCACAGCCTACCCTAGGGAGAAGGCCACTGTGGGGCCACAGGGAGTCCAAGAAAGCTGAGGGAGGAGCACTAGCTTCAGAGCTGAGTGCTCAGCATCTGGTCCTGGCTGTGGCCACATCGCCATGGCAACCTCAGCTGATGCTCTGCAAATGGGGCTGTGCTGCAGATGGACCGTGATAAGGGTACGGAACCTCTCAGTGAGTGCAGTGTAGTAAGGATCTGAACCTAGCCTAAGAGAGGTCTGGCCTTCGTCCCCTGCTCCTGGAAGGTGATCGTTAAGGCCTTGAAATGTCCTGCCTGATGAGTCTTTGTTTATCTGGGGTCTGGGGCCACACCAGATACTAACAATATAATTTATGGTAGGGACATTAGACCACACCATATCAGTTTGACCTCTGGAGGGGCTGAGACTAGGGTCGGCCAGGCAGGTGGTTAGCCATGTCTATGTGACTAACCTCCAATAAAAACCCTGGACACTGAGGCTCGGGTGAACACCCCTGGTTGGCAGTACACCATGCGTGTAGTCACACATTGTTGCCGGCAAAGCCACACTGTCCTTGACTCTGTGGGGGGAGGACAACTGGAAGTTCACATTCAGAACTCACCTGGCCCCTGCCTTATGATCCTCTTGCCTTGCCTGATTTTAATCTGTATCTTTCACTGTATTAAACTGTAACTGATTCTAACAGCTTTCAGTGATTCTGTGACTCCCTCTAGAGATTAAAGAAACTGAAAGTGGTTTGGTGACCCCCCCCCAAATTCTGCAATTGATGGGGGATGGTCTTGGGGACTATTCCCTAACTTCACAGGCACCAGTGCAGGCAATGGGCTGGAACTTCTCATTGGATATACACTTGATGAGTTGGGTTCTATCACAATCCCCAAGTTTCCAGAGGGGGTTTGATCCCTTCCCAACATCAGTGAGTGGTGGGGACAGGATTCAAACCCCAAAGGGCTGAAGCCAGAGCCCCATGCTTAACCTCCAAGCTGCCCTCATTCCCTGTGTTACAGCTGAGGTCTCCCAGGTCCTGTGACCTCCCCAAGAGCTTGGAGTGTGACCATTTCCAACACTGATGTTACAGGCTGCATGAGAAGTCATCCTCTGGACTTTTGCCCCAGAGGTTCCCTCCTCTGCCCCATGTTTTACAATCCATGACTCTCCCCAAACATCTGGGCCACCCTGAATGCCCAGAGGAGGGTAATCTGAGGTGGTGAGTGGTGAGTATCATTCTCACTGTGGGTCCTTGGTCAAGTCATTTCACCTCTCTGATCCTCAGTTTCCCCATTTGTAAAATAAGGTTATATCTCCTGGACAGAAGGTCCTGAGGATCCAATGAAATGATGAATGTATCATTCTCAACACCACACCTGTTCACTGTGGGTGGTTAATAAATGTCATTCTACTTCCCACTGAAGACAAGAACCCACCCGTTTAAGGAGCTGACCCAAAGGTCCTCACTCCCACAGCCAAATTTGGGAAACTGGAGTAGCAGAAAGAAGAATGAACTCTTGAGTGTCAAGGTCATGAAAGACAAGGAAAGACCAAGAAACCATCAGACTGGAGGACACAAAATGCAGTGTGAGATCCTGCATGGGATCCTGGACCAAAAAAAGCAGGTGCCTGGAAAAACTAGGGAAATGCAAATAAAGTCCGGGGTTTAGTTAATAGTCATGTCCAGTGCTGATGTCTTAGTTTTGACAAATGTGTCATGGTCTCATAAGATGGTAACATTAGGGGGAAGCCTAACGAAGTGCCAGTGGCCTTTTTTGTCCAAGTGCAAAAGCTGATCCTAAAATTCACACGGAAATGCAAAGGATCCAGGATAACCAAAACAATCTTGACAAAGAACAAGGTTGTGGGGCTCACACTTGCCAATTTCAAAACTTACTACAAAGCTACAGTATCAAGACAGTGTGGTATTGGTATAAGGACAGACATATAGATCAATAGGATAGAACTGAGAGTCCAGAAATAAACATCTGTGGCAAATTGATTCTCATCAAGGGTGCCAAGACGTTTTGATGGGGAAAGAACAGTCTTTTCAACAGATGATTCTGGAACAACTGGATCTCCACATTCAAAGGAATGAAGTTGGACCCTACCTCACACCATATACAGAAGTTTACTCAAAATGGTTCAAAGACTTAAATGTAAGAGCTGAAACCATAAACTGTTAGGAGAAAACACAGGGGTAAACCTTCATGACCTTGGATTTGGCAATGGTTTCTTTGAGATATGGCACCAAAAGCACAAACAACCAAAGGAAAATAATAGATAAATTGGATTTCACCAAAATTAAAAACCTTTGTGGCATCAAAGGACACTATCAGGAAAGTGAAAAGACAACCCACAGAATGGCAGAAAATACTTCCAAGTCATATATCTGATAAGGGTCTAATGTCCAAAATATATAAAGTACCCTCACAAAAACAAAAAGACAAACAATTTAAAACACTAGGGAAAGAAAGCTGGATGAAGGATATGCAGGAACTCTCTGCCCTATATGAGCAACTCTTCTGTAAGTCTAAAGTTATTCCAAAATCTGAAATGAAAAAAGGAAGCATGGTGGTAACAGATTATAACACATTGAATAATCTTTTAGAAGTTCACAACTCCATAGGCACACTGAAAACAACAATAATACAGCAAAATTAATAGTGGGGCAAGTTCTTTTTTTACCAGCTAATAAATTTAGAAGGAATGTCAGAATCACGGTAAGTGCAGAAATCAGAATATCCATCATAAAGCCAATGTGATAACTGATTACAGCAAGAATCATCAAAGATGCCAAAGGCATTTGGTGAAAGGTTGCTGGGGCTCAGGACACTGTGGCAGGGACCTCAGAGTGTCACCCAGATTATTTGTTAGCTTCACCTGCAGAGGGAAAGAGCTGGTAGGAACCAGACCCAGCTTCAGCAAGGGTGGGGCTGCCCAAATCTGTGTCTCCTGATGGCACTCAACAAAAGGAGTACGTACATAGTGGTTTTGCCAGAACCATGTTTTAACCTGAATCTCACTCATAATGTGGGATAATCTACAAGATCACAGGCTTGAACTCTTTACAGAAGTCATGGCAACGAAAAGGCAGGGAGACTGTTCTAGATCAAGAACGATTACGGACACAGGAAGAGCCAGATGCAACTTTTAAATTGATCCTGAGTAAAATCCATGCACGCATACACACATGCTCACACAGGTGAGCGCACACACATGTGCACATGTACAAGCATGCATCTGCAAGACATGCATGCACACACACATATGTGCAGGCATGCATGGGTGCGCACACACACCATATATAAACTATATCTCGAGGACACCTTTGAGAATCTGAATATTGCCTGTGAGTTAAACAATGTGATTGAGTTAATATAATTTTCTTAGATATAACAATGACCTTGCGGTCATGTTGAAGAACGTCCCTATTTTTAAGACACATTATGCTCAAGTATTTAAGAGTGAAGCATCATATCTGTAATTTACTTTCAAATACTGCAGTCAAAAAAGGGGGAGGGCTTCCCTGGTGGCGCAGCGGTTGAGAGTCCACCTGCCGATGCAGGGGACACGGGTTCCTACCCCGGTCCGGGAAGATCCCACGTGCCGCGGAGCGGCTGGGCCCGTGAGCCATGGCCGCTGAGCCTGCGCGTCCGGAGCCTGTGCTCCGCGGCGGGAGAGGCCACAACAGTGAGAGGCCCGCGTACCGCAAAAAATAAATAAATAAGGTGGAAAGAAATAGATGGATAAATAGGTGAGTGGATGGATGGATGGGTAGATGGGTGGGGGAATGGGTGGTAGGTGGATGATGGGTGCATGGGTGGGTGGATGGGAAGATGGATGGATAGGTGGATGGGTGGGGGGG
>NW_020175432.1:1740073-1769370 GCF_003031525.2 Neophocaena asiaeorientalis asiaeorientalis
AATATTAATTAATAAATCTAGGTGAAAAGCGTATGGTTATTTATTATACTTTTTTTTATTTCTCTCTAAATTTGCAAATATCCTCCTTATAACAACACCCAAACAAAAGTCTCTTTCTGTTCGAGATGTTGGGGAAAAAAAAGGAAAGAGTGCAAATCTTTTTCTTCTCACGAACTAACCCCATGGCATCAGAGCAACCCTAAAATATTGGGGTGACAGCCCCATTTACAGAGCAGCTCCTCCCTGCACATCCCTTGGTGCTGGAGGAAGAAGAAAGGGCCCCAACACAGAGCTGGGACTGCACCAGGCATGACCACTCTTGCCTCAATGCCCTGAGGTCACACTCAGGGCCCCTCGATGACAGTCTGGGACGGGGAGAGCTGGCGCCTGCTGACCTAACTGAGGCAGGACAGAGGTGTCCCTCCAAGAAGAAATTCTGAGCAGCCCAGCCAAGTCCTCGCCTACGGGAACAGTGGTCCCAGCAGACATGACACAGGACTCCTTCCCACCCCCACAAGAAGGTGGCCAACCCCAGCATCCCTACGCAGCACAGATGGTTAAACAGTATTAAAACAAGAACAGGGTGTGCAGCCAAGCTGGGCATGATCTCACTGGAGTTTCTCATTCTCATAACCCCCACAGAGGGCCATTAAACCCAGGGAATAGGCAGCCCTGCCACCTCAGTTCCTCCAAGACGCATCCCAGGGGCCCCTCAGGTCTGGGCAGCACCCTCGGAGAGGGGATCTCAGAGGTTTACAGGGCTGGTAGGGCCTGGGAGTCCCGTTGGCAAGTGGTTTCCATTAGAGGCAATGCTGGCAAGCCTGCCACCACCCACGGCAGCCGGGCTCAGCCCTCAGAACATCAATTAGGGGAATTAACGGAGTGCTTTATAAAACATACATATACGTATACATCGTTTAAGAGGTGAGGGGACAAACAAACCGCAGTTGATCCAAACCGTATGATGCAATGTAATTTGCCACGAAAATGAAAGGCCCTCTCCAGTCAGGAAAAGAATCGGAGGTAGTTCGATGCAAATTGCTAAATGAAAGAAGCCAGTCTGGGGACTTCCCCAGTGGTCCAGTGGCTAAGACTCCGCACTTCCAATGCAGGGGGCCTGGGTTCAGTCCCTGGTCAGGGAACTAGATCCCACATGTCGCAACTAAAAAAGATTCCACGTGCCACAACGAAGATCCCGCAAGTGGCAACAAAGATCCCACGTGCTGCAACTAAGACCCGGCACAGGACTTCCCTGGTGGTGCAATGGTTAAGAATCCGCCTGCCGATGCAGGGGGCACAGGTTCAATCCCTGGTCCAGGAAGATCCCACACGCCGCAGGGCAATTAAGCCCATGTGCCACAACTACTGAGCCCACGTGCCACAACTATTGAAGCCCACGTGCCTAGAGCCCGTGCTCCACAACGAGAAGCCACCGCAATGAGAAGCACGGGCACCGCAATGAAGAGTAGCCCCCGCTCGTTACAACTAGAGAAAGCCCTCGTGCAGCAACGAACCCAACACAGCCAAAAAAAAAAAAAAAAATACCCACTGCAGCCAAATAAATAAATAAAGATTTTTTAAAAAAGAAGAAGACAATCTGAAAAGTACATGCACTATATAATTCTGGCTCTATGACATTCCTGAAAAGGAAAAAGTATAAAGACAGTGAAAAGCTCAGCGTTTGCCAGGGGTTGGAGGGAGGGAGGGAGGAATAGGTAGAGCACAGTGGATTTTTCGGGAAGTGAAACGATCCTGTATGACATTGTAACGGTGGATACGTGACATTGTGCATTTGTCATAAAACGTGCACCACCAAGAGGGAACCCTGACATACACTGGGGACTTCAGTCCATAGTCACATATTAATAGCGGCTCATCAATTTTAACAGATGGTAATAATCAGGGAAACTGCGTGCAGGGGAAGTGGGTGTATGGGAAGTCTCTGTGGTTTCTGCTCAGTGTTTACGGATCCCTATTTCCACACACATCTTCACGCATCTTACTTAATTTGGATCATGGAATAACAGACTTGGGAAGAACTATAACGTGAGACCCAGCTCTGAGTTTGTCTCATCTTTGCACTCGGTGTGTCTGCAAGTGTCTGGTGGGTGACTTCCGGTGCCTTTGCACAAGAAACTCCAGACAGTGGGGAACCAGGGCCAACGGGACCCTGAGGGCAGGTGACATCACAGTAAACCCTGGCCTTGGCCTAAATGTCCATCATAAATGAATGACAGGAATTCATTCCATGGAATACTCCCCTTGCCGGAGGGATGGGGCTCCTGTGTCAGCATGAGTATTAACCCTGCTGGGGCACGTGCAGACTCCCTGGAGGCACATGCATGCTGCTCCGAGGGCCCCGTCCTGCTCCAGAAGGGCACACCTGAAAGCCTTACCTGCAGGGGGAGGGAGGGCGGCTGCAGCTGCAGGTAGCACTGGCTGGGGGAGTACCAGCTGCTGAGGGAGAGGTAGCTGGGCAGGTACTGGGCCCCCACGAGCTTTCCACCGAGGGCTGTCACCTTGGTCTAAAGAAGAGAGGGTATTTGATCAAGGCTTGGATGCTTGGTGTCGGAAGGGGGTCTTAATCAGGCCTATGTAATGAAACCCCAATAAAAACTGTGGACACTGAGGTGGGTGTGAGCATCCCTATTGCCTGTGCTCTGTGTGTAGTATCAGGAGGGTGATGTGTCCCGACTCCACGCTTCTGCCTGCCCTGCCCTGCCCTGCAACAAGATCTTCTCATGTTCCAATTTCCCTTTGGAGAACCTCTTCCCCAATTCTCAGAGTATGGGGTCCAGTGTGGCTAGCTTGTTCTTCCCCAGCTCCACGGGAAGCAAGTGTCCAAGGCTGGCCACAGGGTGTTGGGGGTTGGCTCAGGCAATGGCAGGTGGCCCACGTGGCCACTGAGAGACAGTTCCATCATGGGCATATTAGGGAAGCCCATGTCCTGGGCTTGCCAGCAGCTTCGGTGGCTTCTCGGAGGGTAAAACCTCCTTGGGAAGTGAGCACAGGGGAGATGGTGGTCAGGAGAGGGAGAAGCCGCGCTGGGCAGCATCCCCAGAGCTGTGGACGCTGCTCCCCCTGGAGTTCTCCATCCTCCCCCTTCATGCCCCGTTATATTACTTTTGCTCTTTTGGGAGTTTGAACCTGTTGCCTTCACTTGCTGCTGGAAAAGTGTGGCTAACACAAGAGAGTTGCCAGAAGTGGGGGCAAGAAGGGAGTAGTCTAAGACCTCTGTGTGATAAAGAACAAAGAAGCGGGGGACTTCCCTGGTGGCGCAGTGGTTAAGAATCCACCTGCCAATGCAGGGGACACGGGTTCGAGCCCTGGTCTGGGAAGATCCCACATGCTGCGGAGCAACTAAGCCCATGCGCCACAACTACTGAGCCTGCGCTCTAGAGCCCACGAGCCACAGCTACTGAGGCCCGTATGCCTAGAGCCCGTGCTCCGCAACAAGAGAAGCCACCGCAGTGAGAAGCCCACACCTCAACGAAGAGTAGCCCCCGCTCACCGCAACTAGAGAAAAGAAGCTGGCCCACCTTTATCTCAGTTACTGGCAGATAGCCTCTGAACCCCTAAAATTTCCCAAGTGATGCGGGTGTCTTTGTTATTCATGGTGGGTCCTGATAATATGAGCTAATGAGATAGTTTGGGATGGGGACAATCATGCCACAAAGACCAATCATGGGATTAGAGGGTTGGGGCTTTGAGCCACGTGATGTGGTATCAACTTGACCTCTAGGGAGGGGAGGCGGCTAGAGACTGAGTTCAGTCATGGGGCCAATGATTAATCAATCAAGCCTATGTAGTGAAACCCCAATTAAAACGGTGGACACCAAAGTGGAAGTGTGCATCCCTATTGGCAGTGCTCTGTGTAGTGTCAGGAGGGTGATGTGTCCCAACTGCATGGGGACAGCACATGAAGCTACAAATTGGGGACCCTCCCAGCTCTCGTCCTATGCATGTGTGTCTCTCTCTTTGGTTGGTCCCAATTTGTATCATTTTGCTATAATAAAACTGTAATTGCAAAAAATACAAACTTCCAGTTATAAATTCAGTCCTGGGGATGTAATGTACAGCATGGGGTCTATAGTTAATAATATCGTATTGTACATTTGAGAAAGGTGCTAAAAGAATAGATCTTAGAGGTTCTCATCACAAGAAAAAAAAGTGTAACTGTGTATGGTAACTGGACATATTGCGGTGTCATTTCACAATATATACATACATTAAATCATTATGTTGAACACCTGAAATGAATATAATGCTACATGTCCACAGGTGCTGTAATTGTAAGGTAGTGGGGTAGCAGGAACCTCCAAATTTGTAGCCAGGTGGTAAAAAGTGTCGGTGGCCTGGGGATCCCTGGCTGTTAAAAATCTTTAAGGAGGACTTCCCTGGTGGCGCAGTGGTTGAGAGTCCACCTGCTGATGCAGGGGACACGGGTTCCTACCCCGGTCCGGGAAGATCCCACGTGCCGCGGAGCGGCTGGGCCCGTGAGCCATGGCCATGGCCGTTGAGCCTGCACGTCCGGAGCCTGTGCTCCGCAACGGGAGAGGCCACAACAGTGAGAGGCCCGTGTACCGCAAAAAAAAAAAAAAAAAAGTCTTTAAGGACATGTCGCCCACAGGGGACATAGTGACCACAAGTGTCCTCGGCTCCCACCTACACATTTATTCTCAGCTACCTTCTGTCCCCACCATCCCAGTGTCCGTGGGGCCACCACGCCTACCACCAGCTATAGAGGTGAGGGCTGGGACATCCTCTTTACCACACCTGCTCCTCCCTCGCCGGACAAGGAGACACCAGGTCCTGCCAATTCTACCTCCACAGCTCCAGGCTCAGTGTCCTCTCCATCATCCCCTCCCGTCTGCCCACCTGTGGCCCCGCCCAGACATCCCCCACTATGGGCACTGGAGTGACAGACTGCCTTCTGGGTAAGCCCTGAGCACCCCTGTGAGGTGAGGGGAAGCCCCACTGGCTCCCTCCTCCATATCTTCTTGAAATGGCTTGGCTGGCTGGGCATTTGCAGGATCCAATTACGCTAGGACTCTGGGCCTCTGGGGCTGTGCATATGCTGTTCCACCTTCCTGGAAGCAGCCTGGCTGAACCTCCCCCTTGTCAGGAGTCCACCTGGGAAGATCCCCTCACAGAAGACAGGCACCCTCATCGCTTCTCAGCCCCCGCCTCACTCTGGGGTGGCTGGGTTATCTGACTTACTATCAGCCTCCCCCATCAGACTTTGAACTCCCTCAGGGCAGGGGCAGGACCCAGGTCCACTGACCCAGTGCCCGAGCATGGCCTGGAGGAGGGGCCAAATCCATGCCTGCTGGCTGAATGACAAGGGTCTAGGTGACTCACCCACCTCCAGCCACACGTGCTGGGCTGACACAGGGATGGAGGGGATTTCAAACCCTACCAGCCCACCCCGGGACACAGACTCGGTGGTGTATATGTTGTCCTTCGGCGTCAGCTCTGCCCTGATCTGGACCGTCACCCCCTCAGCCGGGCTGCCGTCTGGGTAGGACAGCTCCACCTGGAAGGAGTCACCAATGATTCAACGTGGTTAGGGTGGCAACACTTCCCAAATGGATCTATAGATTCAACCCAATCACCCAGCAGACTCCCAGCCAGCTTCCTTTTAGCAATCAACAATCTAATGCTAAAATTCATACGGAATTGCAAGTGGCACCGAACAGCCAAAGCAATCCTGAAAAAGAACCAAGAACTCACACATCTCAATTTCAAAACGTACTACAAAGGTACAGTAATCAAGACACGTGGTACTGGTATAAGGACAGATATGCAGACCAGTGGAGTAGAAGAACTGAGAGTCCAGATATAAATCCACCCATCTATAGTCAATTGATTCAAAAAAATAAGATTAAAATATGGTGAGGGGGAATTCTCTGGCAGTCCAGTGGTTAGGACTCCACGCTTTCACTGCAGGGGGCATGGGTTCAATTCCTGCTCAGGGAACTAAGATCCTGCATGCCGAGTGGCACAGCAAAAAAAAAAAAAGAAAAGAAAAAGATTATAGTCAATTGATTTATGACAAGGGTGCCAAGACCATTCAATGGGGAAAGAACAATTCCTTCAACAAGTGGTTCTGGGACAACTGGATCTCCACATGCAGAAGAATGCAGTTGAACCCCTACCTCACACCATATACCAAAATTAACTCAAAATGGATCAGAGACCTAAATGTAATGGCTAGAACTACAAAACACTTCGAAGATAACGTAGGGGAAAACTTTTATGACCTTAGACTTGGCAAAGAAGTCACAAGGCACAAATCACCCCATGCCAGCCATTCTCCTGGTGCCATAGCCAGGTAGGAATGGGGCGGGCAATGCCACGGACCATGCCACGTGACTCTCAGACCTCACTCATTCAGGCAGGTAGAAAAGGCAGTCAGAATGAGGGGTTCAGATATTGTGAAGAAATATGGTCAGTGGTTCCTGAAGGACCCTGGAGCACCCCTCAACTGTGTAGGTTATCTGGTGATGGGGTGACCAGCTTCAGCTCCGTTCTTTAAGGCAGACAGTAGAAAATTTCTTAGGTGTAGGTTAAATGCTCCCCTTTCACTGAATGGACAGCTCCAAGCCCCTTCTTCATACACCATCTGACCCTGCACATGGTGCCTTAGCTTCTACTCAAGCTGGTACCCTCAAAGCCAGGGGCACACAAGCCATGTCTCTGTGTGTGGGACAGTGGGAGCTGAGATCTCATCACGGAGGAGAAAAGAGAGGTCCCAGAGCAGAGCAGGAGAAGCAGGACACAGCATGAGGACAGACCGCTAGGATCCTGTGGGTGACCCATGGAACATAAAAGGGGACAGGGGTGTGGGTGCTGGGCAGAGGCAGGGGTTAGAGGGCATGGCCAGCTTCTCCCTGAGGTGATGCTAGGCTCCACTGGCCTTGACTCCCCCAGCTGCAATTGAAACACAGATGCCCCAGTTCAGCAATTAGGATAAGGATCTCGAATTTCTAGTCACCTCAAACTTTACTGTGTAGAAAAAATGGTGTGGTGGGTGGGAGGGAGATGGGGGCTTGTTCAAAATGCTGTTCCCCACAGGGGATCTGAATCAGT
This sequence comes from Neophocaena asiaeorientalis asiaeorientalis, assembly GCF_003031525.2. Taxonomy (NCBI): domain Eukaryota; kingdom Metazoa; phylum Chordata; class Mammalia; order Artiodactyla; family Phocoenidae; genus Neophocaena; species Neophocaena asiaeorientalis. The sequence continues at coordinate 1,747,166 of NW_020175432.1, forward strand.
CTGTCTCAGGGACGGGGATCTGACTTTTAGGGACTTAGCTATTAAGTCATCCAGAGATAACGTCAACCCAGTTAAGGAAGGTGATTTAATAAGTGGATACGTTTGGTAGTGTATATGGGAAGGAGATGCAAGGGAGGAGATATGGGGATATATGTATATGTATAGCTGACTCACTTTGTTATAAGGCAGAAACTAACACACAATTGTAAAGCAATTATACTCCAATAAAGATGTTAAAAAAAAATAATAAGTGGATACGTAGCATCATGGTTTAACGCTCTAGGTACGGGAATGTCTAACTATGTGGATTAAAGTAAACCATGCTTTTAGGTGGAGCAGAATGTCCAGTGTCCCCTGCCCTGAGTACCAGCTCTCATCACACTCAGCAAAGCAGTCCCTTGATCCCAAGAGGGCAAAAGTTCTGCTGGCACAATCAAACGACGTAGTATTCAGCCAAGTCACGGCTGTGGGGCGTGCGGCATGCACTGCAGCGGTTACACAGTGGTCCTTGGGCAGGAGCTGGGCTGGGAGGCAGCGCAGAACCTGTGACCTTGACGGCCCCTGCTGGGCACCATGCCCAGGGCTTACCTTCCCCACATAGGACAGACCCGGCTTAAACTGCTTCCTGGTGTCCTTGGAGTACCGGACATCCACCAGCTGTCTCTGGACGGGGGTGGAGTCATCAAAAGCCACCTGTTGGCTCCCGTCCGTGCTGGTCACCATGGCCCAGATGCTGACGGTGCCCCGGAAGTGCTCAGGGACATCGGCCAGGATCATGTCCTTCACGCAGATGTTGAAGTCCTGGGAGCCGTGGATCTGGAGGCAGGAAACACACAGGTCATGCTCGCCGGGAGCTGGAGTGGCTTTGAGAGATGACTCGCAAGCGCAGAGCTCGAGTAGGTGACTCTGGGGACTTCCCTGGCGGTCCAACGGTTAAGACTGCATGCTCCCAATCTGGGGGGCCCAGGTTCGATCCCTGGTCAGAGAACCAGATCCCACATGCCGCAACAAAGATCCTGCGTGCCGCAACTAAGACCAGGCGCAGCCAAATAAATAAATATTAAAAAAAAAAAAAAGTAGGTGGCTCTGGTGGCTTGGAGGGCCAGGGGGACACTCGGTGACCCACCCAACCTATGCCATGAGTCACTGCGTGGGGACTGAATCCCTGGCTGGACATGCATTATGTCCCAGGAGGAAGGGAGTCAGCTCCTTGGGCAGAAGGTGAGACAACCCCTCGGGCCAGACTGCAGGCAGGGACTTGAACCTGGTCAGCCACACTGGAGCACTGGCTCGCCTCCCACGCCCGGGGTACAGAACCCCCTCAATCAACCCCTATCTCAGGACCTGGAGGCAGAGGCTGGCAAATAATCCACATTCACAAACAGCTGTGGAGTGAATTACTCAGTAAAGGAGAAAATTAAGGCAAGAGCCACCAGGGGCAGCCTCCAGGGACAATGGCTAGGATACCGAGGGCACCAACACCAGGCACGAAAGAGGTGAGGGGCCAGGGTGTCTACTCCACAGAAGAGAAGCCTCAGGGACAGAGAGCGGGGACACAATCCAGGTGGCAAAGGGATGAAGACATAGCTTCGGGTGGAAATGGGAAGGAGGTGGCGCTGACAGGGTTTAATGCCTACAGGGGCACCGAATCTCCAAGATGTGTGTGTATGTTACATAGTAGCACACTCACAACTTAATGTTAAGTTGAAAAACAAAAACCAGCTTATAAAACTTGACATGCACGGGAACGTGAAATCATGCAGCCACTTTGGAAAACAGTCTGGGAGCTCTTCAAACAACTAAACAGAGAGACACCACTGAGAGACTGAATATACAAATGGACCAGGGCCAGATAATACAGAAAAAAAGAGAACTCGGACCCACACTCTGCAGGCACCAGCAAGGAAGCCAACCCATTACAGTCGGCTCTCCGTATTCGCGGCTCCGCATTTGCGGATTCAACCCACTTCAAAGAGTTTCAATCTGGGATCCTGGGATGCAGAAGCCTCAGACATGGAAGGGCCAACTGTATCTATAAGTCAGACTTGTAAGAAGTCAGACCCCTATCTCAATAGCAACCAAACCATAACCCCTGTCACAACAAGCCCCAAATGGCCAGGACCAGATTCATAACTGACAATTTTTCTGATTTTGGCTCCCACTTCCATCTTAGGACCAATTGGAAAGAGCCAAATGTGCACCCCCTCATCAATCACTTTGGATGCCTGTTTCTAGTTACCCGCCCATGACTTTCTGCACACCAATAGCCTCCCATCACGGCACACTGGAAGCCTTCCCTTTCTTTCACTATAAAGCCTTCCCTCTTCTCCACCTGCCTTTGAGTCTCTGCCAAACACAGGTGATGGTGGCTGGCTCCCTTGCTGCAAGCTTCGAATAGACAGCCTTTGCTTGTTCTTGTTTGGGCGGTCTTCATTTAATTGCATACCATACAACCCAGGGATTCCAAATGCAAGAGAAATGAAAACATCTGGCCACACAAAAACTTGTACGTGAATGTTCATAGCATCATCCAGAATAGCCGAAAAGCAGAAACAACTCAAATGTCCGTCAGCTAATGAACGGATAAACAAAATGTGGTCCAACCACGCGGCGGAATATTACTCAGCCATAAAAAAGGATGAAGTACCTACACACAGTACAATGTGGATGAACCTTGAAAACATCAGGCTGAGTGAAAGAAACCAGACACAAAAGGTCACATGGTGCATGATTCCATTTATATGAAATGTCCAGAAATCCACAGAGACAAAGCATGTAAGTAAGTGGTTGCCAGGGGCTGGAGATGCAAACAGGGCTTAACTGCAAAAGGATGCGAGAGATTGGCGGGGGTGGGGGGACGGTTAGCAGAAATATTCTAAAACTGTATGGTGGTGGTTGTACAACTCTGTAATATACTAAAAACTACCGACTCGTACATTCTATATGGGGATTTGAATTATATGATATGTGAATTATGTCTCAAGAAAACTTTTTTTTAACTTTACACACAACATCCTAAGAGGAAACACATCAAAATACCAATAGTGTCTGTGTCTGCCTATCAGAGGACAAGTCGACTTTATTACTTCTTTTTTATGTTCTAGCCTCTATGTTCAGCCTGCAGGAATTTTATCATCGGAATATCCCCACCAGCTAAAGTGTTTTGGAAAGCAAAATAAAACGGACGATCACAGAGATGAAGCTGGTGGGAAGGGACCCACCGAGTGGGTCGGGGTTCCTGCTCCTCACCTTGGTGGTCCTAAGGATGGGGCGCCCCACCTCCTGGCTGTAGTACCCCACGCCATTTACAGTCATGTTGATGGTTAAAGTCCCTGAGACAGGTTTCCCAAAGGTATACCTGGAACGAAAGGACAAAGGGTAGTAAGTTTCACAAGCAGGAGATGCCCAGGGGACAGCAGAGGAGGGGTCAGTTTCAGGAAGGCCAGGCCCTGCAAGATGTGATCAGTGGTACAGTGGCTAATCCAGGGATGCTTCCCATCCTACACTCCACCTTACAGCCCTCCCTGTAGCCCTGAGTAAGGACAGATCACATCAGGGCCCTGTGATCCTCTGCACCAAGCCTCATGTTGGACAGAAAAAGAGACCAAGGGTCAGAGAGGAACTCTGGACCAAAGCAGCAGGGTATATGAGACAACCACTGAGGCTGGCCACACATTGGAGCAAGGCAGCCCAGAGGATCGAGCAACCGTGGACAACAGGAAGGCCTGGCTGGGCTAAAGTGCCCAGGGAGTTCAACTTTGAACCAGAGATCTGACCTCTCTGAGCTTTGGTTCCCTCATCGGGAGAATGAGAATAAAACCATCCTCTCAGGGATGTTGGTAAAATACTTAAATGTATGTGTATCATGCCTGATGCAGTGGAGACACCTGCTTACTGGGACACAGGGGCAAAATGGGAGCAAAATTTAAAAAATAACACCCAGAATTTTGCTAGTATTTTCTAGACTATAAAATGTGTGTATCCAGCAGCTCTATTTACAATAGCCAGGACATGGAAGCAACCTAAGTGTCCATCAACAGATGAATGGATAAAGAAGATGTGGTACATATATACAATGGAATATTACTCAGCCATAAAAAGAAACAAAATTGAGTCATTTGTAATGAGGTGGATGGACCTAGAGTCTGTCATACAGAGTGAAGTAAGTCAGAAAGAGAAAAACAAATACCATATGCTAACACATATATATGGAATCTAAAAAAAAAAAAAAAGGTTCTGATGACCCTAGGGGCAGGACAGGAATAAAGATGCAGACGTAGAGAATGGACTTGCGTACACGGGGAGGGGGAAGGGTAAGCTGGGACGAAGTGAGAGAGTGGCATGGACATATATACACTACCAAATGTAAAATAGATAGCTAGTGGGAAGCAGCCACATAGCACAGGGAGATCAGCTCGGTGCTTTGTGACCACCTAGAGGGGTGGGAAAGGGAGGGTGGGAGGGAGGCGCAAGAGGGAGGGGATATGGGGATATATGTATACGCATGGCTGATTCACTTTGTTATACAGCAGAAACTAACACAACAATAGAAAGCTATTATACTCCAATAGAGATGTTAAAAAAAAATGTGTGTATCCACCACGTCCCTGGATTTTAAAACACACACAGCCAGGGGAGACACACGAGGGAGAAGTCTCAGCCACAACCTCCGGCAGGTGGCAGAGATGGGGCGGGGACACGGGCCATGTAGGGCTCTCCCAGGGGTCCCAGAAAGGGACAGAGCCTCTTGACTCCCTCCGGTCGACCCTCACATCGTGCTCCGTCAACAGCCTGGTCATTAGACGGGTCAGCCCACTGGCTGTAAGTCAGTCCACTGGCTGTGGATGCTGCCCGCAGGGTAAGGGGCATGGTCTAGGGGGTGTGCCCTGGGGAAGGGCATGCCCTAGGGGAGGGCCATGTCCTAGGGGCAGGGGCTTCCCTGGGGAGGGGCAAGTCCTAAGGGGACTGGGTGTGCTCTGGAGGAGGGGCGTGTCCTAGGGGAGGAGCACTGCTGGGAAGGGGTGGGTCCTAGGGGAGGGGCGTGCCCACAGTGGGAAGGGCTCACCGACAGTGGCCGCCTCTTTCTCACCTGGCCCGCACAGTGCCGGTCTCACAAGTGTCCAGGTCCTGGATATATCGGGGCGGGTCAATAAGGAGCTCAAACTTCGGCAACACTGAAGGGAGAGAGCAGAGAGGAAGGAGGCAGGGTGGCTTCCACCTCTGGGGCGGCCCCAGAAGGGTACTGGAGATGCGGGAGGGAGGAACACAAAGCCACCTCTGGGGTTTCTGTGCTGCTGACACCATAGGAATCCACACCACCCGTTGCTGAGCAGCTCTCTGGGGGTTTTGCCGGCCGCATCTATTTCCTATCTTTGGGGGACCAGCACTTCGTTTTTCTCAGGGGGCCATGTATCATCAGTTTTAGGCCACCTGAACTGAGTGCAGCCAATTCCAGCCCATCCCAGGGGTGCACAAGTAGCCAGGCTTCTGGACCCGTCAGGGGCATCCTGAGGGTGCCTGCAGCTGGAAAGGGTCACTCTTTGCCACCCTGGGCACATCCAGCCAGCTCGTCCCACTGCACAGCCCACGGAGAGATGGACACCAAGGAGCAGAATGGAGGAAACATGAAGACTCTGGTCCTGAGAGCTTGTTACACAAGCCTATAACCCTTTCCTTTTGCTTACTGGGTCTGCACCAGGCTTCTGTTGCTTGCAACCCATAACCCTGACCTCTAAGGATTTTCCTTCCAAGACCTGCCTCGTGAAAGGAAGAGAAATCCTTGACCCCATCAGGGAGAATTTTAGCACAGAAGCAGAGTATATGGCTCTGGCCCAGGTTCATTCCCCAGCTCTTATTACTTGAGCAGTTTCCTTAACAGCTCTCTCAGCCTCAGTTTCCCCATCTGTAAAATGGAGATACCTCATAGGTTCAGGACAAGGATGAAAGAACAAAAGGAAGTGACAGCCTTAAAAAGGAAGGACATTCGGACACATAATGCAACATGGATGAACCCTGAGGACATTATGCTCCGTGATATAAGCTACTCACAAAAAGACAAATACCTTATGATTCTACTCATATGAAGTCATATATTTTACAATTTTTTTTAAAGGACATGACAAAGGCCCAGCCTTCCATATCACGCCTGGCCCTACTGAGCCCTCAGTGAATGAGGCTCCTGCCATCTTCCCCCTTGTCATGTGTGTTGTCACTAGGGCTGTGGTTTCTCCCAGATCTGAAATCCTTGGGTCCTAAGATTCTCTGACTTACCATACTTCTGAACTTCAAAGGACTTGTTGTACACGTGGCCTTGCATTTCGACAAAAACGAACCATTCTCCCAGTACCGGCTGGTCAGACAAGGGGAAGGTCATGTTGGTGATGCCTGTGTGAAGAGAGACGCCCTCCCTCATCCTGGGGCAAGTGAGTGTACAGAGGGCCTGGCATCTGGTGGTGAGGTCAGGGCAGAGGCGCCCCGGGGACCCTGCGCCTTCCCCTGGCCGAGCAGTCCCTCGGGGAAGCCAGAAGCCACCCGAGGCTGGCGGGGATTTGTGCAGAACAAGCACCTCTGCAGTCTGAAGGGGAAGCAGCGAGACACTGCACCTTGGGTTCCTGGGGGACCCCCGAGGCCAAGGCCAGGCGCAGACAGCTCTGCTCCCCACGCGAGTCGTTCCCTTGGTGACAGAGAATCACACAAGCCCTGTCCCTACTTGGCAGCCCTCTCCAGGCATCTCAGAATCAGGAAGAGCGAAATGAACATGGAGAGGGGTCAAGGCCAGGCCAGGAGATCTGCACAAACCACCACAGCCCACACGGCGGCTAGAGACCCCATTCTCTGTGTCTGGTTCACAGAGGCACGCGGGGGCCAGGAGCCCCCGAGCAGGACTCAGGGGTCTGTCATGTCTGTGCATTTCCCAGGTCGAGGGTGCACAGCCGTCCTCAGTCTCCCCAAACCCCACCTACAGCTCCCCTCTCCCAGGACTCCACTTCCCTTAGGGCCGAAGCACAAAGGGAGACAGATGTCAATTACATGGCCCTTATTGTCATAGAGAAAGAAAAAAATGCCATGGCTCGTGTTGGGTTGGGTTGGGGATGAGGACAAAGAAGATCTGCAGCAGGAGGAAGGTGGGGGGTGCCCACAAACAAGGCCCTGATACTCCAGAAAGATCTCAAGTTACAGGAGGATCCCCAGCTGGGATCCCAGGCACACAGAAATGTGGGCGGAGGGTCCCAACGCTGCAGGGAAGGAGCGGCAGGTGCCCAGACAGAGCACATTCTATTTTCCTGGAAGGTTTATCACATCTGCCACCCAAAGGTGGCCCCAAACCACAGAAGGAATTAGGAGAGAGGATGAGAAGAGAGACTTACCGCAGCATAAGGGCTGCAAATGTCTCCACTCCATCATCCGTGAGCCCCGGGGGTCCTGCAGGGGGACGGATGCACAGTAAACTCAAGGCAGCCTGTGTGTGCCCGGTGTGCATGCGGGCCTTCCAAGCCTGCTCTCTAGGCAGAACAGAGAGCTCGGGGCCAACAGAGAGCTCGGGGCAAACAGAAGCTCAGGGCTCAGGGCAAAGAAGGGACTTGTCTGAGGACAAGGTGGCGGAAAGGGCTGGCCTGCCTCCTCATTTAGGGAGCGGCATGCAAATCTACAAAGAGATGGACAGACACACACTCAGCTTATTCCAGGGTGGGCCCAGGGATCGGGATGGACCAGGTCCCAGTCTATGGGGTGCCGAGGCAGGCAGGGGTCAACCCAGAGGGTGGGTCTTAGGCAAAAACAGACCAGGTCTTGCAGAGAGCGGGCTAACTGTCTCTGAGCCAGCTGCAGAGGGGCAGGCCACTCACCAGGACATAAGCTTCCAGCTGCAACAGAGACAAACAGAGGCAGTGAGCAAACCCTCCCATAAGACCCGAGCCCTCCGTGCACGCTGTGTTCATCCCTCGGGACAGGCACAGTTTCTGTAATGGGTTTAATGGTGTCCCCCTCCTCCCCAAATTCACATGTTGATGTCCCCACGCTCAGTGTCTCAGAATGTGACTGTATTTGGAGATAGGTCTTGATAGTGGTGATGAGCTAAAATAAGGTCCCTAGCATAGGTCCCAGTCCAATAGGACTGGTGTGATAAGAAGGGGAAATTTGGACACAGATGCACGTAGAGGGAAGACAATATGAAGACACAGAGAGAAGATGGCCAGCTACAAGCCAAGGAGGGAGGCCTGGAACAAATCCCTCCTTCATGGTCCCTGGAAGGAACCAATTCTGCCCCCACCTTGATCTTAGACTTCCGGCCTCCAGAACTGGGAAAGAATACATTTCTGCCCTTTAAATCACTGAGCAAACTCATACAGTGGCCACTGGCAATGAGGGTGGCTGAGCCCCATCCAGGACCTCTGTGTTCCTGGCTCCCCATCACAGCCCTGCCCTCCTCTCCAGACTCCCACACGCCCCAACCAAGGACAGCTCCTCCAGGCAGCCCTCCCATGTTGCAGCTGGGTTGTTTTTTCAAGGGATCATGCCAGGTTCCTCGAAGGTCTGGAATGCACGCTTTCATCCCTGAACCCCCAGCACCTGCCTGGAGCCTGGCTTCTAGCTCCATCAATGTCACACTGAGCAGTCAACACTGACTCCGGTGAAGGTCAACTGCTTGCACAACTTGCCCCCTCTCCGGGGAAGGCTGTGGGCAGACGACCCCCTAAAACAACTGGGCACAGGGACTCAACACCATCCGCTCAGAAACATACACGTTTGGGACCTTCAAAACCTCCCTGGCCGTGGACCTCAGTATCCCACTCCTGGGGTCCAGCTGAGCCTAAGGAAGGACACACCAGTGAAAAAGAAGGTTTGAGCATAAAAACAATCGTGGCAGCATTTCTGACAATGACCGAAACCTGGAAACAAGCAAATGTCCACCAGGAGGGGGCAGCTGGGTATGAAGCCTTCCTTTGGCAGAAGGACCTCAGGCACTGAGGTGAGTTTGCAAGGCTGTGTCAAAAACGTGGGCAAGTGCATTCAAAGATCTAATGAAAAAAGTAACGTGGAAACTCGGGCTGGTGAAAGTTAAGAGAAAGCTGCGTGTACCCAATGGAACTGTGCTTCTAGGCGGGGGCCCACTGGGGAACTTTGCAGGATTATTTTCCAGCCCCCTGGGGTGGGGTCTGGGTCTGCTCTGCTCAGTCACGTGCCCCAAGTGTTAGAACGGCGCCTGGCATGCAGTAACCACCGTACACGTGACCCCTCAGGGATCCCTCAACTGAAGTCACCCCAGACTGCATTCCCATCTTTGCTCTGGATATGTACAGTTTACTTAAATCTCTTCCTTTACAATCTCTTTCCTTCTGAAAGCGCCTCTTTGCAGCAGAATGCCAACTAATAAATACAGAAGAAGCAACAGAGTTGGAAAAATCACCACTTTGCAAGCATCATAGCAAGTTTTGATTCATGTAATTCTGAACTCATCTGTGGAGGCTAGAACTAGCGGGTGATCATGGTGACTGGTAACAGGGTGTCCACACAGTCTCAAATGTCCCCCACAGATTACTTACTGATTACAAAGGGGAAACAGTGACTTTTGCGGGGAGAAACCAGGCAGACTCTATCTGAACTACCGTCAGGTACCTCAGGATACGACACACTGGGGAGGACCAGCACGGCTCCTGGGGATCCTCCCCCATGACGCACAACTTGAACCTGATCGCAGAGAACAAGCCAGCAGACCAGCCCACTGGGGAACACCATTCAAAACAACTGCCTGGAGTCTCCAAAAACGTCAGTGCCGTGAAACACAGGCAAAGGCTGAGGAGCTGATTCAGAGTAAAGGATGCGAGAGACATGACGATTGAATTCGACACGTCGTCAGAGACTAGGTCCTGGACCAGCAAAGAAACATGCTATAAAGGACATTATTGGAACAATATGGACTCTGGATTAGATAATATTATTGTACCGATGTCAAAATTCCCAAATGTAATGATTGTACTTTCGTTGTATGAAAGAATGTTCTTGTTCTTAAAGGATACAGGAGGTGTTCGGGGACAAAGAGATGTGATATCTGCAAATTATTCTCAAATGATATATCATTAAAGTAATTTTAAAACTATGTATGTACATATACACATATACATACAATACATGTATATGTATATACACACACTGAAAGCACATAAATATAATAAAATGTTTTCTAATTGGTGAATCTAGATACGTGGTTCTCAAAGTGGGTTTCCCAGAGCAGCAGCAGAAACCAGGGACTTGTGAGAAATACAGATCCTTGGGGCCCATCCAGGAAGCTGCTGAATCAAAAATTCTGGGGAGGGCTTCCCTGGTGGCGCAGTGGTTGAGAGTCCGCCTGTCGATGCAGGGGACACGGGTTCGTGACCCGATCCGGGAAGATCCCACATGCCGCGGAGCGGCTGCGCCCGTGAGACACGGCCGCTGAGCCTGCGCGTCCGGAGCCTGTGCTCCGCAACGGGAGGGGCCACAACAGTGAGAGGCCCGCGTATCGCAAAAGAAAAAAAAAAATTCTGGCGAGGGCCCAATAACTTGTATGTGAACAAGCCCTCCAGGTGGTTCTGCTGCACACTCCAGTTTGAGAACCTCTGTTCCTGATCAGAGCTTGGCCAACTATGACCCTTGGGCTAAATCCGTCCCTCTGGCTGTTTGTGTAAATAAAGCTTTATTGGCACGCAGGCACACCCATTCATTCACGTGCTGTCTGAAGCTGAGTCCATTCAAGTTGTGACAGAATCCCTCTGACTGGCAGACCCGAACATACTTACTACCTGGCCCTTTACAGGAAGTCTGCCCACCCCTGGGCTCCATGAAGGGCCTATGGGAAGTTCTCTGTGACTTTCTTCCAACTTTTCTGTACATTTGAAGTTATTTCCAAATAAAGATTAAGAGAAAATCAATGCCTTTTTTATGTGAGTGTATTTACTTTGAAGGAGAAACGGTGGGTTTTAAGTGGCAATTATATTTTCTTTCTAATAAACGTTAAATAAATGCAGGGCTATTAAGATTTTAGATGATGTGCCACGGCCCCGACCCCGCACAGAGGGGTACTGGCCACTGCGGGGACCACTGGTGCCCCTTGCGGAGGAAGCATGCCCACAAGCGCTCTTGTCACACAGAACTTCCCCTGGGTCCCCCAAGGGACGTGGAGCCCCAGGAAGAAACCGAGAATGGAGGTAGAAATTGGAAGAGGCGGGGGAAAGGCCAGTTGTGGATGGTGGCCCTGGCCAGGCCGAACCCAGGTGGGTATGTTCCGGGCCCACGGTTTTAGAAGCCAATCTCACCTTCTCACTGATGGGCCTCAGGTCTGGAGTGACAGTGAAGATGCTGATGAGCACTGGAAGAAAGGACATAGGCGTGTGGCAGCTCCAGGCCATGGCTGGCCCTCCCCACCCTGGCGTGCACCGGCCACCCACCTCGGTGTTGGGGCCTGTACACCGGCTTGTCGGTCTGGATGAACACAGAGGCTCCCCGGCTGTCCACAGTCACTGAAGTCTGGTTGTGGAAGAAGGGGCCCTCCTCTGCCCACCAACCATGGCCCCACACCTTCAGGAGGGCCTGGCCCCAGAGGCCCGTGGGCACCTGCAGGCAGAGCACAGAGCTTTGGGCAGGGCGTGTCACCCTGGAAGGTACCCAGGTATTGTGAAAGCAGCATGGAGATCTAGGACAGGGGAGCACACCCGGGGGCAATTGTGCACCCAGGGGACACTCAGCAGTTTCTGGAGATTTTTGGGGTGTCACAGCTTCGGGGAGCAGGCGCTACTGGGCATCTGGTGGGTGGAGGCCAGGGATGCTGTTCAAGACCCTGTGAAGCACAGGACGGCTGTCAGCAGCGCTGAGAATGAGAAACACTGGTGTAGCTTGACAAGACAGAGCCTTCTCCTCTCCTGACACTGCAAGCTTGCAAAGATATTCTCATCCCTGTAGAGCTACAAGAATTATCTCCCATCTTACCCAAATGCAGTCATAGCTGGTGAGCTGGGAGGTATGGAGACCCTAGTCCCTTCATATACATATATACATATGAATACATGTATGCATATGTATGTATATTTTCATATTTCATATATGTATATAGTGCATGAGCCTCTGTGCTTTGTCTCACTGTAAACACTGCACACACATTATACAATCCCATTTATATGAAATGTCCACAATAGGCAAATCCATAGAGACAGAAAGCAGATTATTGGGTACCGGGAGCTGGAGGGAGATGGGGAATGGGGAGTGACAGCTAACGGGGATGGGGTTTCCTTCCTGGGTAATGAAAGTGTTCTGGAACTAGACGGGGGTGGTGGTTGCAATGTGAATGTTCTAAATGCCACTGAACTGTCCACTTTAAAATGGTGAAAGTGGTAAAAAAAAAAAAAAAAAAAAAAAAAGAGGGTTTTTTTGGCCACCTAGATGGATTAAAAAAAAAAAAAATACCCACTGCAGTCTTAAGGATTCACCCTGGAGTTCAAATCCTTCTATGGCAAAATTTCCAACATTTAGGGAATGGAAACTACCCTATATAATTCCCTCATTTTTTCCTTTTTAAGCGATGAGCCGAATACCCATGCATGTGAGTCATAGCCTACAGAAACTCCTTTTGTGACTAAAGCAAACAAAAGTCACGACTCTGGATGTGACCGTGTGCCATGAATGCGATGCTCGTGGCCATCCCTGGGTGCCTGGCGGGTGGACATTACGTGGTCATCAGTTCACACTGGGAGCTACAGCACCACCTGTTCCTAAGACCATCCAAATGCGGGGGTGTTCTTCTCCCAGTTGTTTGTCAGCATCCACCTGTGTGATTGCTCAAGGGGTGAAAAAGTCCTCGTCACCATCACAGCAAGCAACCATGCTAAGTATCCTGGTGAATTATCTGACCGGTCCTCACACCAGTGTGCCCATTTTATGGATGAGGTCGGGGCATGCCAGGACCTTCTCCATCCTTCCAGCACCTGTCTCTGGCTGCCTCTCTTGTCTGCTCTGAACAACATCAGAGGGACCCTGCCTGCCTGCCTGCCCACCTGCCACCCTCGGGATGGGGCGTCTCAGGACTCTGGGGTCCCTCCTAACTGCAGTTAACCTTGAGAACCTTTAGGGCGAACTTGAGGATAATCCCCTTACTTTGACCCCCAAATCTTTACCTGCTTTTGTTTCTGGAAACCACTCAGCACCAGCCAAAGACCTCCATGCAAGGAGGAAAAAACCCCAGGCCACCCAGGGGAGCAGGCATGGACAGGTAGGAAGTAGCTGGTAGGACAGGGCGGGGGGGGGGGAGGGGGAGAGGGGGGGGGGGGGGGGGGGGGGGGGGGGGTGTGTGCCAGCGGGGCGTCGTGGGTGCTGGGACCAAGAAGCTGCCCCTGAGAACAGAAAGGATCAGATGTGACCTTTGGGGACATGAAGTGACCCGCTCTGGGTCTTGAAAGCTGCAGAGCTGCCGTTTCCAATCAAATCTCAGCTCAAAGTGGCGTTCCTACCTGGTCCTGCACCTGCCAGCCCTCAGAGGTCTTGCCGGAAGGTTCTGGACTGAGCTGACCCCCATCCCCACCCCTGGCCTCAGTGATCCACATTTGCTCCTTTAGCATCAGTGACAGCCAAGGACTCGGGGGGCCGAGATCCAAGCAAGGGAGGCGGCCAGGCAAAGTTGGTGTAGCTGGCAGCTGAGTACAAAGGTGGGGGGCTTGGGGCCCAGCTAAAGAAAGAGGCTGGCTGTCCTCTGGGGAAGGCTGTGTGGAGGGGCCAGTCCTACGGCAGGCTGATCCACTGCCCTGATGAACGCCCAGCTCCCCGCCCCTCCAGGCAGGAGAGGCCCCTGGGGCTCTGGGTGTGGGTCCCAGATTACCGGACTCCACCAAACATACCCGAGAGAGAGAGAAGCCACCAGACTCACTAGACCCTAAGTTTCCGACACATTGCTGTGCAGATGGGTGATCAGGACTATAAAGGCATGGCACACAGTAGACACCCATGGTTAGTGGCGACAGGTATCACGATTCCACTCCTAAATGGAAACCATCCAAAGCACAGGGATTCAGGTGAAGGCTGATTCCACAGATTGGAAATCTCCCTCCCACTATTCATGGGAGCTCCTGGCTGGCTCCACTCCAGGCCACTGGCTGCCTCTTTTGGCCTCTTTCCTGCCCCAGGGCTTTTGCACTGGTGGTTCCCTCTGCCTGGAATGCCCTGCCCCCAGATTCCTGCATGTCGGTTCCTCCTGGTTTCAGCTCAGAGGGACCCTGCTGCCATATAAAATGTGACTCTACCCCCCACTCCTCAGCATTCTCTTTCTCTGACATATTTTAAAATAAAATGTTAGAATTTGATTAACATTTAGTGTCCTAAAATAGGACACATGCTACTATCTGAGGTGATCATGTTTATGTAATTGAGGGTTTACTATCTGACCCACCCCTTTGCCCATCACCAATAAGGCTGGTGGCTGAGAGCAGGGAATGTGGCCAACTTCCTGCTTGAAACTGAATAGACGCTTAAGACATTTGTTACACAGATGCACGGGTTAAGTCTAAAAAATCAGAATAAAACAAATATCACGAGGTTTTAGGTACGCTTTCTTGAAAGTTCCATCAAGGGCCTCTTACCGGCATCCTCGCTGCTGCACAGATGAGAAGGACGAGGAGAGGCACAGACCGGGCAGAGCCTGCCCGTGGCAGTCAGTGGCAACACTAGGTCCCCACAACACGGGTTTCCAAACCCTGTACCCAGAAGCACTCAGGTCCCCAAGGCAGGCACGGCTGGGGAGTGGGTGGGGTAGTGGGCAGGGGAGTCCTACACCCACAAGAGCAGCTTCTCTCTTGTCTGAGGCCCACACCATGGTTCCACAGAGCAGAGTTTCTTAACTCAACTTCGGCACTACTGACGTTTAGGGCTGAATCGTCCTCTGCCGTGACGGGGACGGGGGCGTCCTGTCCCTGTAGAGTGTTGAGCAGCATCCCTGACCTCCACCCACTAGATGGCAGTAGCACCCTCACCCCCAGCTACCATAACCAGAAATATCTCCAGACACTGCCATTGTCCCCCGGTGGGGGAGGGGAGCATCCTTCCCCATCCCCCAAGTTGAGAAAGGCTCATCCAGAGCTCTTCTAAATGCTAAGGATCCCAAGACCCTTCTGAAAGTCTCCAGTCCAGGGATCCCCGACCCTTCTCCCAAAGTTATATGGCCCTTTACTGGTTTCTTATACAAATCCACAGCATCTAGCCTGTGAAGAGTGCCTTCTTATGTGCGGTGACTAGGGACAGAGCATAATCTTAACCCCGCTGGGGCAGCCCTGGTTTCTTCCTTTCTTCTTTTTTCTTTCTGGTAAGTAATATGCTTTAGTAAAAGTACTTCTCTAAATAAAATATACGAGGCTTTCTTTTTTCCTAAGTAGTTCATCTATCAGTGGACAGGGCAGCCCTGCATTCTATTCACAAGAAAGCAGATCTGCTCACAGGAAGCTGGCAAGGGCGGCTCTAGCCTATTTATCCAGGGTTTTCCAAATGTTGACATCTGGGGCTGGCTCATTCTCCGCAGAGGGGCTGTCCTGTGTATTATAGGACTTGAGCAGCATCCTTGGTCTTTACCCACTAGAAGCCAGTAGCAACCTCCATCCCTGCCCCCCAAGCTGTGACAACCATAACTGTCTCCAGACCCTGCAAACCTCACCCCCGGGAGAGAACTCTAGAGAAAGAATTCTAACATGGACAAGAGGGCAGGAAGACCACTGCCCCACAGCAATGAGACACTAATGATGCATCCCATCCCATGGAAGAGGAACCGCCCCGGACTTGGTTCTAATCACTGGGAGAGAGCACATTACAATTTGGAAAGATTCTCTACTTAGCCCATCCTTTCAGGGACTCCTTTGAGCATCTGGTAAGCGTTAAGGACTAGCTAACCCAGAAAAAACCGACAATTTCAGGGCTTATGACTGCCTTGAAATCCAAGGACTCCAGTTAAAAAACCCATGTCAGAGAATGACCTACCTGTAGTTTGGTATGTAAAATAATTTTAAAATAATAATATTCAATGCCAACAAGGCTGAGGGCAATTTGGTCTCTAATGTATAGCTGGTGGTGCCATGCACGTGCACTGCTGTGTCTTCCAAGACAAAACAGGACACAGCAAGAGCCTTGGATCCTAATTTGGTAGTTCTTTCAGGCTGTTCAGTCTAAGGCAGGCATCCAGTACGTTAACAGCTTTACGCACAAAGATGCTCTCAACTTTTGGATTACATTATCAAAACCCTGAAAACAAGAAAGAAATCTAACTATGTACAAGCGATGTGTGTGTGAGGGGGAGGTGTTAGTAAATTAGTATATAAAAGAGATGCAGTGGAATGTTATTTACAATAGGATGCAATTATAGAGACTTGGAAACAGGGAAGTATGTTTACGCAACGTGTGAAGAGAAAATGGCATGAAAGACCACAATATACCCTTTAACTGCAACTATGAAAGAAAATGTCTTTATGTGGACAAGGATTTATGGGAAACATGAAAAAGTGAAAAGTATGAGGAATGGGATTATGGGTGAGCTTTCTCCTTTTGTAAACTGTTTTTTCCTTCATTATTCTTTTTTTTTTTTTTTACATCACCATTAAGGATTCTTTTCACAACACATGCAACTTCTCTTGTTCCATTCCAGTTCAATTCTTTATTTCCAAGGTAGGGTTTCTGATTTTAAAAATTCATAGCTTACCTTGAGTTTGATCGTCCCTTTATCTAAAAAATGAAAATAAAAACAGTTAAATCAGGAGCTGTGTTTTCCTGCCTCCTTGAGCTGCAACCTTACAAACAGGGGCTTTCTCAACCCAGAGGGATTTTCTGTGGACAAACACACACCCTGGGTCATGCTGGTCTGGCCTGGGCTGGGATCGGCGGAAGTGAGAGGTTTCCTCCAAGCTGGAGAGTACTGAAGACCGGAGGGCATGGACAAAGCCGAGCTATTCAGGGGAAGGTTGGCCAGCCTGCATACTTTATTCACTTCACCCCTGGCCCCTGCCCAAGGTAAGCTGTGAGGGGAGCAAAGAGAAAACTCCACGGGAGAGGAACAAGGAGAAAGGTGGAGAGAAAAAAGAGAAGCCTGAGGTCTCCAGTGGACCTCACTCCAATGGGTCTAACTAGTCTTCCATCTACCTCTCTCTTCCACCCAAACTGAGTCATCTGTCGTCTGACACTTCTCCAGGCTCTTTGGCCTCCAGGACTTAATTAGGCATCTACTGTTTCTGCCTCCCAGTGTCCATTTCCTGCTAGCAGAAGCCCGATTTTCTTGCAGGAGCCCACCTACCCAACTCCTAATTCTTAAGGTTTAGTGGGTTCTGCCCATCTTCCCTGGGGCTCTGTGCAGATCTACATAGGCCTTCCTCCTAGACACGGTGATTGGTTCAGAGTTGAGCACATGTCCTAAAATGGGCCAATCAGCATGGGCCGTCCACCTGGTCACAGGACTTGGTTCAGAGTTGAGCACATGACCCACATGGGCCAATCAGCATAGGCCTTCCCTCTGCTCACGGGGATTGGCTCAGGATTGAGCACATGACCCAACATGAGCCAATCAGAGTTAATCCTGGGACTTTGCCCACAGGTCCTGTAACTGCCAGTCCCTCCCTGCTTTGGAGAGACACAGGCACATCCAGAAGTGGAGCTGGGAGACTGGGCCAGTGATGCCAGGGGACTTTTCCAGTTATAAGAGCCCATAAACTCTCTGTTGCTGAAGCCAACCTGATTTGGGTTTCAGGACTGGCCAGTGGAGTCGGGACTGCCTGCACTTCTCCTGCCTACCCGAGTCTCCCTCTCCCAGGGGACAGAGGCTGCCTTGTCGGCAGGCCCTAAGGCAGCGCCTGGTCTCCACACTTAGTCCAAGAGGCCAACGCTGCTGCCGTCGTCTGCATTTTACGAAGGAGAGCCAGGGAGAGGCTGGCTGAGGGCCTGAGCTCAACTCAGTGGCAGGCTGGCTGTGAGCCCAGCTCCAGGTCTAACACCACAGGGGTGCCAGAAGCTCAACAAAGGATCTGAAAAGGTCACAAGATTCCCTCTGGGCCCCCTTCCCACGTCTAGCCAAAACTGGCACGAAAGGGTGCCTAAATCTATCCAGCTCTGCACTCACTGAACCTGAGGTGCTGAGGAACAAGGAACTCTGATTTCCCAGACTGGGCAGGTGGCTTCCCCTGCTGGGCCTTACTCTCTCCATCTGGAAAGTGAGGAGAATGCAACCTGTCCTCCTACTCCTGCCAGGGTTCTGGAGGTGAAGTGGGAAGGAAGCAAAGCAATGCCGATACTGCCTGAGCCCTAAAGACCACTTTGCAAAGGGAGGGGAAGGCCTGGTCAGGCACCCAAGGGACCTACCCAGGATGGCTCCCTGGCTCTGCGCCACTGCCTCGCCCTGGGCCACCAGCTGAGCCTGGACCATGACTTCCCTCGGGGAGTTAAAGATGGTCACACTGATGACTTCCTCCACTCCTGAGCGGAAGACGGAGGGTGCAGCGATCAAATAGCCCCTGCGCAAGAGGAGAACCGCAGTGAAGGCCAAAGGTCCTGACTCATCCCTAGCCTCACTGTCACCTGGCTGAATCAGGGTGCACCCTAGGTGGACTCCCACCTATGCCTGACCACACTCCAGTGGCACTGTCACTTTATGTGTCCGTGTCCCCTACCAACCTGTGAGCTCCTTGAGGCTTGTTCACCTCTGAAGTACCCCCCACCCCGAGTAAGTAAGAATCTGGCTTCTCTGGATCTACCCGGAACCACACCCCCTTCGATCTCGGCATTATGGCCTCTGGACTTTTTTCCGCAGCTCCTTCTGCCACAGGACCTTTGCACATGCCACACCCACAAACTAAAATACTCTCCCCTGTAGACTGAGTTACTGGTAGGATCCCACTTCATCCTCAAAGCCACCCATGAGACGTGCTAACATCTCCCATTTACAGAGTCAGAAATTAAGCCCCAGAGAAGCCAATTCATGTGCCCGAGTCAGTGAGAGATTAGGCTACAAACCCAGGCAGCCAGACTCTGGACCCCAGTGGAAAGAAGCAAGGAACTACCTGCAGCATTAATTTTAAGAATAAGACCCTAAAAACAAACTAAATGGCCTGAAACAGGAAAAGCACTGTGAACAATGGAGTCAAAACAGCTCTTTCTTTCTCAAAAGACTCAGCTTGACCGGGAAGACATTTCTGGAAGAGAGGTGTTATTATCCTGTTTTCCAGACGGGAAGGCCTGACCTTGCAGAAGGAGAAGGAACGTGCACCAGATCACCCAGCCAGGCAGGAGAGGGCCCTGGGGTCCCCTTATGGCACCGGACCTGGAGGCCTAGGTCCTCCCCACCTGAGCTCCTGCTTCCCCGTTATTTTGCAGCCTTAGGTAGAAGATCACAAAGGCTCATCCGTAACCACGTGACCCACTCACAGGGCAATGGCAAGTGCCAGGAGCCTGGCAGCAAAGGCAGCACGATTCCAACGGTGCAGAACTACAGGCTTCAGAAGGAAAGAGGAGAGAGGGAAGACACTGGGCAAACACTGAGATCAGGAGAGGTTTTTTTATTTCTCAACATCCTCTCTGGGACAACCCCAGGTCCACATACAAAGAGATGAATTTAGACCCTTACCACACACCATACACGAAGAGGACCTTCGAGACATGCCATGTACTATATGACTCCAGCACTGATGAGAGTGTGCAAAGACCCTAGTTTCGTAGGTGCACTGCCCAGCAGTGGCTGGACCCAGTAACCCTGGGGTCCGATGTTCTGACTCCAGCACCGACAAGCGCCTGCAATGACAGGGCTCCTCTGTGCAGTGTCAGGCCTTGGCCATGCACAGAGCATACATTGATCCTGGGTATGTGACTGCACCAGCCGGAGCATGCAATGACCCTGGGTTTCATGGATGTTCTGTCCGGATCCAGCACTGACCACAGTGTGTACTGAACCTGCGTCCTATATGTTCTGTCCCACTCCAGCATCAAACACAGCATTCAGTGACACTGGGACAGACATGTACTGCCTCAAGCATGGGAAGACCTTTGCTTCATGTGTGATGTGCACCATCCAGCTCCAGCACTGACCAGAGGGTGCAATGACCCTGGGGTCACCTGTGCAGCGTCTGGCCTCAGCAGTGCACAGAGCACGCGATGATCCTGGGTACGTAACTGTACTGTCTGGAGCACACAATCACCCCCACGTACGTGATGTGTACTATCTTTAACACCGACCTGCACGGGCAATCACCCTGGGTTCCTGTGTGTCCTGCCCCACTGCAGCACGGGAATACGGCCACCTTCAGGACAGAAACTTTCTGCCCAGCTCCCAGATGACCCCCAGGGCCTCCCACATAGCACCTGCTGAGTGTGGAAGAGTACTGGGGGAAATACACAATCCACGTGTTCACTTTCCTTGGGCACTTCTAAAGCCCTTATCCAGATCTGAGTTAGGGTCTTCACTCACAGGCCCAGAGAACCTGATGGAATCAAATTAACTCTCCCTGCGACTCAGGAATTACAGCTGTTGGAGGGCTCGCCAGCCAATTACTGTCTACCTGATACACCCCTGCCATCTGGGCTGACACTGGCTTCTCATCCTTTGGTCTTGGAAGGTCCCATCCGGGGAAGGGTGGTATTTGGTAAAGTGTAGACAGTATTGGTCTCATAACAGTGTGCAAATCCATGGGGCTTTCTGGCATCAGGCATTCCTCACACTACAATCAAATGGATCATAGAAGTGGGTATCCGGGGCTATTCCTAAAACGGGATCCTTCGGGCTGATGAGCCATGGCTCTGGCTTAGAGGTCAGCTAATCTGGACCCCTGGGTTGGTCACTGTGTGTCTCCCAGCACGGAAGTTCCATTTGACCCAACAGTAGGTAAGATCCCAGGGCAATTTTAGTCAGAGGCAAACACTCCTGAGAACTGTTTAAAACCCTGCAACACAGGAACTCTGAATTTGGTCCTTATAAGGCGGGGTCTCTCATGGAAGGCAGGGTCATGCTTCGTGCTGGGGACTGTCCTGTGCATGGCAGGATGTGTAGCAGCATCCCTGGCCTCCACCCAGTAGATTCCAGCCGCGTGGCCTCCCCCTAGATGTGACAACCAAAAATGCCTCCGGACATTGCTGAATGACCCCAGGGAGACAAAAATCGCCCCTTGGCTGAAAACTGCTATCCTGAGGGATGCCAGCTTTGAAAGCATCAGGTCAAAAGTTTGCTGGGTTCCAATTTCACAAGGCCCAGGGGAGGTAAATCCCATGATTCCAACTGCAGCACGGCGTCTTACTTTTCAAACTTGTAATCCAAAGGAGCAGCACGGGAGGTGCCTCCGCTCACCTAGTCTCACTGCTGACCTGTTTTCTGGGAACTCCTATACAAGGGCTGCTTGAACAAGGCTCAGAAAGGCCGGTCTGCACTAAACGGCTGAGCTTGAGCCGCTGCAGGCAGGCCCCCTCCCAGCCCACAACCCCGCAGGGCTCACCCAAACTTGGCAGGTCTGCGAATAGTCCCTGTGAAGCCAACTCATGGGAAATTCTCCTTAGCAGCTAGTTAATTCACCTCCTCACTGTGTCAACTCACCAGAAGCTCTGTAAGCAAACTTCAAGAAAAATGTGGAAGCAAAATAAACACTTCCTCCGCCCCCCCCCCCCACGCCCTCCCAAGGAAAACGGAACGAACGGCAGGTCTCTCCTTCCATTTCTCAGCCAAGACACGCACCTCTTACCTTCAAGCCACGGACAACTGGAAATCGCCACCCAAGAAGACAGCCCTGGTCACACCAAGGGAGCGAGGTGGAATGGGGGGAGGGCCTCGCCGCCTTAGCTCTGAGGAGTACTTGTACCCCCACGGGGCCACTTCTGAAGCCTCAGGCTACCCTCTTCCCAGTCCGACTCGTGGCGGCTAGGGGGTCAAGATTCTAGGTCCCGCCCAGCCCGGAGGCTGTGTGGCCTTGGACAGGTCGCTGCGTCTCTGAACCAGACCCCGCGACCCCCACCCCGAGAAGGCGGCCAGCCTCCTCCGTCGCCCGGGGCTACTCACGGAGCCTGGGACTGCGCAGCGCGCACGCCGTCCCGCGGCGACAGCAGCAGCAGCAGCAGCAGCAGGAGCCGGAGCAGCGGCCAGAGCAGGGCGACCCACATTTTCCGGCTCCACGGGGCTGCCGCGCCCGGGTAGGGGGCCCTTTGTTCGCAGCCCCCGCGCAGTGCGCCCGGCGCCATGCGCCCAACTC
>NW_020175432.1:1769441-1775799 GCF_003031525.2 Neophocaena asiaeorientalis asiaeorientalis
ACCCCGCACCTTGTAGGCACCTCCCACCTGCCCCAGCCTGGACCCGGCGACCTGTGCAGTGCACGCACAGGAGGAGCTGAGCCCTTTGGGGAAACGGAGGCTGGCCCAAGGGATGAAACTTCAGACACGCAGCTTCCCCCAGGCGCCTGACTGCTGCTCCTCGCTTCTTCCCTCTCCCCACCTCCTCCATCCACAAATCCCCTAGGCCAGGCCCCTCCCTCTCTGGGCCTCACTTTCCCTCTCGGAGAGCAGGGTGCCCCCTCCTGCCCCTCCCAGTGTGCCCAACTCAGTGATGGCCTCACTGTTGTAGGTCCCTCTGGAAGGGGGCACCAACTTTTTATGTCATGTCCAAGTCCTGTCCCTCCTCTAGTTACCCCCCAACTGTCCCAGGTGGTCCCTCTAGTGAGGACCCCTGCAGCGACAAGGGTCTTACTTCTAAAACTCTAGAGCTGACCACATGGCCCTCCTGCCCCAAATCCTCCCGGGTCTCTATTTATCCAGGCCAAGTCCAAACACCGGGCTGCCCTGAGGCTGCCCTGGTGGCTCCCACCTCATCCTAGTTCCTAGATGCCCTGTGCCACCCTGTGCCAATCCCCACTGCCAGCCTTTGCTCACACTCTGCCCCTCTGCCCTCCTCCTTTGCCTGGCCAACTCCTGCTTCTTCCAGAAACCTCCCTTGCGCCCTCCTTGCCCTACGGGCATCGTGGGTCCTCCAGGCAGCCTCTCCCACCAACCCTCTCCAAGGGCTTTTGGCCAAGCCCTGGCCACCCAGTGAGCACCAAGCCCTGGGCAGGCAGTGGGGACTTCAGGACAGACAGGATCTGCTGTCATAGATGGCGGAGGGGGCTGTGCAGGGGCCGGAGTGGACTGGGGAGCAGCTGCAGTGCTGAGAGACCAGGAGGAGTTGCCAGCCTCCAGTCCCAGCCACACTGGCACCAAGCAGGGTGGTCTAGCGTAATCCTCGTAATTCACATCTGCCCAGCCCCTGCGCGCCTCCCCCTGCTCCTCCGTAAACCAGGCTCCACTCTCCAGTCTCGCGAGGCCAGCCTCCTGCCCCTCTGTTTTCTCCCTCATCCGCTGAGCTCTGGCTACACAGGCCTCCAGGGTTCCGTGGATCCCGACTCACTACCACCACCACCTCCTCCAGCCGAGGTGCCAGCTGACCCCTCTGCCTGGGCTACTCCTCCTCCTGGCATCCCAAGGCTGGCCCCCTTCTACCTTCAGGACTAGCTCTACCCTCCCTTCTTGCCTAACTACCTGTAAGACAAAGCCTCAGATTTCAAGTCCCCCAAAGCCTGAGTTTCCTGCTCTTGCCAGGTCTGCCCCCACTCAGCAGGAGAGGCTGAACCCCACCTGGCTAGTTCCCCTGTCGGTCAAACCAGCTGCACGCCACCCAGTCCTAAGCTAACAGATTTCATTTTCTTGGTTTTTTGGTTTTTGGTTTTGGCCAAGCCCCACGCCTTGCAAGATCTCAGTTCCCCGACCAGTCCTAACCACTGGACCGCCAGGGAATTCCCTCACTTTCTTGTTATTCAAGTAAGCCCATCACGTCCTCCCGAGGGAAGCAGGGGCACCCCACCCTCTTGTTACTACGAAGCCTGCCTCCCCACAGCCTCTGGCTGTCCATCCCGCTCCTAAGTGCAACCCTCATGTGGTCCTGCACGGCCAGCTGTGTCTTCCCCCCACCCCGCCCGGGGCTGTGAATATATGTAACTAACAGACCACTCTACCCCACCCGTTCAGTGTTGGGTATTGTGTGTTTGACTATCTTGTACTATTTAGCGTGAGGGATCCTTCCTTTCCTAATGGGGTGAATAAGAGGCAAATAGAGCACCACCGTGCTCTCATCACCCAATTTAACTCGCTCCATGGTGCCCAGTACGGTAGAGGCCATGATCTTATTATCCAAGTGAATCTACTTCCCGTCTGTCTCCCCTGGGGCAGGAGCGCCATTTGCTACTGGATGCCGGGCCCCTGCTTTGAAGTGTCACAGTACATGTGACATCCTCCCTGGTCCCCTGAGCTGCAGTGGGGAACTGGGGAAGAGTCCCACATTTGATACATTTGCAGCACTTGTGTGAGTCCCTGGTTAACAGAGCCATTATTAGAAATTGTTACACCAACTTTCAATTTAGTATATGATATTAAAAATAAAAACAATGAGTATGCAAAAGTTATCAGTTCCTCATTATTTCACTACATCATACTCTTCTCTGTGCTCTTGAGAGTATCCCTGACCTTTGTATCTGATGGTAAAAAGACTCTGTAATGATACACATCTCTTCCCATGTAGTGACTTCCTGCTGGCAGCTTGAAACTGGCCATGGGGGGAGTACAGTCAATTCTGCTCTAACACTAGTTTTGAAAACAAAAATTTGTTCCAACATGATGGATACATAAGGGAAGGATTTGAGCGTAATTTGATGGAATGTGGTATTGCTTATGCAGGATTTGGTCTGCAAGAAACACGGAGTGAATGCAGGAAGTAGCACCCCACTGACCAGAGCCACATGGGAATATACAACCCGTGCCCCCACCCCCACACACACCCTCAACATCTACACTCCCTGAGCTGCTAGGAGCCACCCTGCCCTCCCCTGTCTGGGATGACCACGTCGCATCTCATTTCAGCAAACCTCCTCCTGGTACCTCTCAGAGACTCGAAGGCTACAATCTTCCCACACCACATCCACACATGAACCTCAGGTCTTTTCCAAGGTCAAGCGCCACATGTGCTATAGTATTCGTGTCATTCTTAGGGTTTAACGTGTGTATAATGGTGCTATCAGTTTTTAGTAAATGCCTATCTTTTTAAAATGTGTTACTGACACAGTTTTTTTTTAATTTATTTATTTAATTTATTTATTTTTGGCTACATTGGGTCTTCATTGCTGGGCGTGGGCTTTCTCTAGTTGTGGCAAGCGGGGGCTACTCTTTGTTGCGGTGCATGGGCTTCTCATTGCAGTGGCTTCTCTTGTTGCAGAGCATGGGCCCTAGGTGCACAGGCTTCAGTAGTTGTGGCTCACGGGCTTAGCTCCTCCGCGGCATGTGAGATTTTCCCAGACCAGGGCTCGAACCCGTGTCCCCTGCACTGGCAGGCAGATCCTTAACCACTGCGCCACCAGGGAAGCCCTTGACACAGTTTTTGAGTGTGGTGTCCTGACTCCTTTTTTCCATGAGCCCTGTGGTTGGTGTGAAGAACATAGTCATTTTCAAGAATATGTCAGGGAAGAACTGGCTGCTTTTACCCCCCAGGAAGAGTTTGCTAAATATCTCCTCGGTCACCAGTGATGAATGGCATAGCACTCTGGGTGGGAGGACGAGGAAGACAGTTCAACAGTGAGAAGCATTTTGTTCTTCCAGGGAGCCAGCCTGGTCCTGGGCCCACTGAGCACCCGGCAGTCAGGATGTGGCAGGGGATGACAGATGAGCAGCCCCACCACCGGCAGGAGGTGGGAGCTGAGCACAGCATGGCCAGGACCCCAGAGCCAGAGGGGGAACAGGGCATGCCATGTGCAGGAGTGGCTGTGGTGAATGACGTTTGCTGCTGAGGCGGAAACAGCCAGTTCGTCACTTGGGGAGTGGCCAGTGATATTAATGAAGCTGAAACTGCATGTGACCTCTGACCCTGCTGCAAGGACATGAATGCGTCCAAGGTGACCCAGCCAAGAGCTTTCACAGCTGCGTCATTCAACGGTGGTGAATAGACAGAAGCAGACTGTGTGTCCATCCATGGGGCAAGGGACAAACAGATAAAGGAGGTATGTGCCCTGTGTGATTCCCACAAATCAGGGAAGGTGGGGTATGGGGGTTGGGGGGAGAAGAGGAGCCAGAGAGAGGGATGCAGGAAGGCGATTTCAACAAGACCCAAGCACTTTCACCTCCTGCTGCCTGGGGAGCAGGAACCTGGAGGGGAGGGAAGGATGACTGGGGGGATCTTCCTGCACCTGTGTGATCTCTTTCACCCCGTGTCCTTTATGCCCGCAGCATGTGAAGAGCAGAGGCTTTTCCACACAACCAGTGTGATCCCCCTTCCCAGGCTGGACTTTGAGAAAGGCTCCTCCAAAGAAGATATATAAATGGTCCACAAGTACGTGAAAAGATGTTCAACATTACTAATCAGTAGGGAAATGTAAACCAAAACCACAATGAGCTCCTACTTCACGCCTATTACAATGATAGTATTTTTTAAAAAAAAGACAGTAACAAGTGTTGGTGAGGACGTGGAGAAATTGAAACCCTTGTGTATTTCTCACGGGAATGTAAAATGATGCGGCCATGCGGGAAAAAGTCTGGTAGTTCCTCAAAAAGTTAAACAGAATTACCCTATACTCCACCAGTTTCCACTCTGGGATATATACCCAAAGACAGGGAGATTGTTAATAAGCAATGGGGCTAAATAGCAATGTTTTCACCCAAGATAAGGCATGAATTAGGTGTAGGTTTGCCAGAGTTAGCAAAGAAAAATACAATTAAATTTGACTCAGATAAACAACAACAACAAAAATTTTTAGCATAAGCGTAGCCCATGCAATATTTGGGACATGCAAAGACTAATAAATTTTATTTGTTTCTTATGTGGGATTCACATTTGACAGGGTGTCTTAGGCTCTATGTGACATTTCTAACTGGGTGAGGACAGAGAGATAATCTTCATTATTATCTTTAAAATAATCTCAGAAAAGAAGGGAATGATTCCTCCAAAAGTTAAACATAGAGTTTGCATATGACCCAGCAATTCCACCCCTAGGTGTAGACCTGAAGACTTGAAAACAGGTGTTCAAACAAATTGTACACACACGTCATAGCAGCACTCTTCACAGTAGCCAAAAGGTGGAAATGACCAAAATGCCCATCAATACATGAATGGATAAACAAAATGTGGTTCATCCATACAATGGAATATTATTCAGCCATAGAAAGGAATGAAGCACTGACATGGCTACAATGTGATGAACCTTGAAACCATTATCCATTATGCTCAGTAAAAGAAGCTAGACCCAAAAGACCACATAGTGCATGATTCAGTTTGGATGAAATGTGCAAAACAGACAGCAGATTGGTGGTTGCCAGGAACAGATCGAGGTGGATGAAGAGTGGAGAGTGACTGCTAATGGGTATGGGGTTTCTTTATGGGGTGATGAAAATATTCTGGAACTAGATAGAGGTGTTGGTTGGCTGTGAACAAAGATTAATGGTAAAATGACACAAGGGATATTTTGGGGGTGACGGAAATATTCTAAAACTAGATTGTCAGGATGTTGTAAAATCTTGTAAATTTATGAGGAATCATTGATTTGTATACTGAAAACAGGTAAATTTGATGACATGTCAATGATATCTCAGTAGAGCAAAAAATGGCATATGGAAACATATGCAAATATAGTTGTTTGCATATATATTTCTGAACAAGCAAACAATGTGCTTTGGGAATGCCCACACTGGCAGGTCTTTGCTTCCTTTTGCTCCCTCCCTCTCTGGCTCTGTATTTCCAGCATCTCACGGAAGCCCCAAACAGCTCAATTCCACTTGCAGTTGAATTAATAAAGATCAGTAATGAGAAGGTGGATTTCACACACCTCACCTGGAAGTGCCCAGCCCAGGGCTCAGCAGAGGTCAAGGGAAAAGCTAATGACGTGAGCTCTGCCACGCAGATTCCCTAAAGCCAGCTCCATGTGATGCTGCTTCTGTTCATGGTGTGTCCTGCTCTTTTGCACCATGAAAATGTCCAAGGAATTTCGCAGCCGGGTAGAGGGCAGACGCACTTGGGCAGAGGGCTTTCCAGTTGTTATCTGCGGTTGCAGTCCACGGCAGAGTGAATGCTGTTTGCAGATGCAACAACCATTTCTGGGGTCTGTTAGTGTCCTGTAGCTGCTGTAATGTAGGGCCACAGACTGAGTGACTTAAAACAACAGAATTTCTTCCCTCATCGTTCTGGGAGCCTGAAATCCAAAATCAAGGTTTGGCAGGGTCGGTTCCTTCTGCAGACTGTGAGGGCGAATCTATTCCATGCCTCTCTCCCAGCTTTCGGTGGCCTCTGGAAGTCTTTGGCTTACCTTGGCTAATTGATACATTGCTCCCATGGTTACTGACTAGCGTCCTTGGACTCTTTAATCAATAGAAATTGATAAAAGGCCAGATGAGAAATTCAGGCAAGGGCTTCCCTGGTGGCGCAGTGGTTGAGAGTCCGCCTGCAGATGCAGGGGACACGGGTTCGTGCCCCGGTCTGGGAGGATCCCACATGCAGCAGAGCGGCTGGGCCCTTGAGCCATGGTCGCTTAGCCTGCGCGTCCGGAGCCTGTGCTCCGCAGCGGAAGAGGCCACAGCAGTGAGAGGCCCGCGTACCGCAAAAAAAAAA
>NW_020175432.1:1775815-1786840 GCF_003031525.2 Neophocaena asiaeorientalis asiaeorientalis
TTAGAGGGAGCGGGAACAAGAAACAGGTACCTTTGCTCACTCCCTGAGCTGGGGGTTAAGGGGCTTCCTTACATGGGGTGAGGGGGGGGCGGGCAGATCAGTGGGCTGGGCAGGAGGTGTAGTTTAGGTAATCTGTCCACTCCCTTGGTGGTACTCTGTGCAGGGATCATGGGTAGTACCCTGCTTTTGCTCCTGGCACGTCAGAACTGGCGGTTGGTCTGTGGCCTTTTGGTATCTTATTATTTATAATTGCCTCTACTGCACATGCATGCAGTTATTTTTTAGTCCCTTATAGTTTCTTTGTATTCTTTTGCTCCAGGAGAACTTTTTCCAGGCACACGCACGCAGTAAAGGGTCCCAGGTCCCCAGTTCATCTCACAATCTCTGCCTCCAGCATCACGTGGCTTTCTCTCCTCGTGTGTGTGTCTGTGTGTGTGTGTGTGTGTGTGTGTGTGTCCAAACTTCCCTCTTCTTATAAGGACACCGGTCCTATTGGATTGGGGGCCCGCCCTAATCCAATATGGCCTCTTTTTATTTTTTTAATTTTTTTAATGTTATTATTATTTTTAAATTAAATTTATTTATTTTTGGCTGTGTTGGGTCTTTGTTGCTGCGCCCGGGCTTTCTCTAGTTGTGGCGAGCAGGGGCCACTCTTGATTACGGTGCATGGGCTTCTCATTGCGGTGGCCTTTGTTGCGGAGCATAGGCTCCAGGAGCATGGGCTTCAGTAGCTGTGGCGTGCGGGCTCAGCAGTTGTGCCTCGTGGGCTCTAGAGCGCAGGCTCAAGAGCTATGGCACACAGGCTTAGTTGCTCTGTGGCCTGTGAGATCTTCCAGGACCAGGCCTTGAACCCGTGTCCCCTGCATTGACAGGCGGATTCTTAACCACTGCGCCACCAGGGAAGTCAAGGAGCTATGGCACACAGGCTTAGTTGCTCTGCGGCCTGTGAGATCTTCCCGGACCAGGCCTTGAACCCGTGTCCCCTGCATTGACAGGCGGATTCTTAACCACTGCGCCACCAGGGAAGTCCCTGATCTCATTGTAATAACTGATTACGTTTGCAAAGACCCAAACCCATTTGGACTTGTGCTCCAAATAGGATCATATTCTGAGATTCTGGGTGGACACAAATTTTAGGGGGATCCTATTCATGCTAGCACAGGGACCTTTCAGCAAATAATCTTAAGTGATTTCTTAGGCCCTTCCCAGGAAGGGAGTAATATCTGTACAAGTTGAAGTCTGTGCATAAGTCCAGTTTGTCACTTCTTTGGCCTAAGTTAGGTTTGCCCCACTGTGTCATTCTGATAGCCTCAGAGTACAGACCACAGCAAGTGAAGGGCTGGGTGTGGGTGGGGGCTTGGAGCCAGGCTTAGGGGTCCCAACCCAGCTTCACATCTGGGGCAGTGCCAAGCAATCTGGACTTCGTTTTCCTTGTCCATCACATAGGGATAGTCATAACCCCACCCTCCTACATGCTGCTAGGACTAAACAAGGCGACGGGTGCGTGCAGAGTGTTCGACTCTGGGCCTGGCCCAGGAGCGGCACCCAGGAAACCAGAGCTGGTTCTGGGCTCCTTTCCCATGCCTCCACTTCCTGGGTCTCCTTCCAAAATCCGGAATCTGGAGAATGTGGGCCTCTTGTGCTGCCAGCAGCATCTCATACTGGGCTCCCACAACTGATAGCTAAGGTTGTGGGTCAGTCATGAGCTGCAACCCAAGAGGGCGCCGGGATTCAATGAGGATTCCTGCAGAGAACAGGATCCCACTGAACCTTGTGGCCTGAGAAGGCTTCCCCCCTCCCCATCTCGGTTCCCTGGGCTGCCCTGGGCTGCCTTGGGCTCCCCTGTTAGGTTCTAGAGTCCATCCGAACTGGGGATGGATTTTGTCTGTTCTGTGTATGCCCGTGGCACCCTGGCAAGTGTATCTAGGACCATTTCTCTGTCCTCTCACTGCCTGCTTCCAAAGGTCCTAAGGTCCTCACATTATCGCATTATGTATCGTAAGCATTTTAACCCCCTTGACCCAGTGTGCTCTGTAAGTTCCCCCATTTCACAGACGAGCAGCCTGGGGCTCCGTGAGGGGAAGCACAGAGGAGCAAGTTGGCAAAAGTAGGGCAGGACAGACTTAAGTGGGCCTTGCCTTAACAGGGATGTGATGAAGCCCCCCCAACCAGGACCAAGGCCAAGATCTAGGTCAGCTCCTGCCCCTCCAACCTCCCTCCCACACACCAGGCCTGGTCCCACCTCCTGGCCTTTGCCCAGGCTGTGTCCACTGCCTGATGGGCCCTTCCCCCCAGCGTTATTCCAGGGTTTCTCTGCCTTGGCACTGCTGACATTTGGGGCCAGATCATTCTTTGCCATGGGGGGTTGCCTGTGCTTTATGAGAT
This sequence comes from Neophocaena asiaeorientalis asiaeorientalis, assembly GCF_003031525.2. Taxonomy (NCBI): domain Eukaryota; kingdom Metazoa; phylum Chordata; class Mammalia; order Artiodactyla; family Phocoenidae; genus Neophocaena; species Neophocaena asiaeorientalis. The sequence goes on from NW_020175432.1 coordinate 1,778,201, forward strand.
GCTGAGCAGACCCAGTAGATGCCAGTAAAACCACCCCCGGTTGAGAACCACACTGGTTTAGAGGATCCCGAGCTTCTCTCTTTGCAAACCAAATCCTTGGTTTTTGCACACAATACCCACCCCCTAAGCAAGCCATGTTTGGAAAGATGCCATCACACTATGGGTTCTGTCAAGTAATGATTCACAGCCCATTTTTATCAGCTGTCAGCCACCAGGAGAGTCAACAGGATAGACTATCAACTAATAAACTGAGACAGGTGATGGGAATACAGAAATGCCCTTTGTCAACCACCAGGAAGGTAGCTGGTTCAGGCAGGATCATAATAGACACTAAGGTTGATGATAGAAGTGGTGGAAAGAACATGTGATTGGTGTAGACACAAAGGATCTGCTCGCAAGGTACCTACCAGTGACAAAAGGAAAAACAGAGCCTCATGGTGGAAACCCTTGTTGTCAAGGCGTGAAATTAGGGGACACAAGACCACCCTCACTTCTTTTTTTTAAAATATATTTATTTATTTGGTTGTGTCCAGTCTTAGTTGCGGCATGTGGGCTCTTTAGTTGCAGCAGGTGAGCTCCTTAGTTGCAGCTTGCCAGCTCCTTAGCTGTGGCACGTGAACTCTTAGCTGCAGCATGCATGTGGGATCTAGTTCCCGGACCAGGGCTCAAACCCAGGCCCCCTGCATTGGGAGTGTGGAGTCTTAAGCACTGTGCCACCAGGAAAGTCCCAAGACCACCTTCACTTCTGACACCAACTGCAAGTTTAGGAGTCCTAAGACCACCCTCAGGTTCCATAATTTTCTAGAAGGATTCACAGAACCCACTGAAAATTGTTATACTCACAGATAAAGTTTATGACAGTGAAAGGATATAAGTTAAAAACAGCCAAGAGAAAAGTCTAGGAGAAATCCAGGCATGGGTTTCCAGAAGTGCCCCCCTCCCCACACAGTGCAGTCAGGAAAGAGTTATTTTCCTGGCAATGATGTGTGACAACCCACATGGTGTACTGCCAACCGGGGAGGCTCATCCAAGACTCAGTGTCCAGAGTTTTTATTGAGGGGTCCAAGGTCAACTGTCCATGTGGCTGACCTTTAGTCTCCAGACCATCTGGAGGCCAAGCTGAGACCATATGGCCTGAGGTCCCCATCATAAATTAGACTATTTGGTGTGGCCCAAGGTTCCAGGTAAACAAAGACACTCTTCTTAGGCAGGACATGCCAGAAGTTTAGAAGGTACCTCCAAAGAGTCAACGGCAAAGGCCAGACTCTCTTTGAATCAGGTTCAATTCTTTACTACACACAAGATAACACCCAGTGGAGGGATTAGATGGCAGGGGGGGTCTCCTGATGTGGTGTCCTGAGAAGAGTACATCACTGATTCTGTAGTTCTGCCAGGAATGTAGGGCCTGACCCTGGGCATAAGGATATACTGACAGCTCCAGATTGAGGGTCATCTACAGAATGAAAAGTCTGTATTCTTTTTTCCCGACAGCTTTATTGAGATATAATTCACGCACCATACGAAAGGGTCCAATTCAAGGGTGTTTTTAGTATATACACATGTATGTGCGACCATCATCACAATCAATTACAGAACATTTTCGATTGTCTCAACATTGTAAATCAACTATACTTCAATTAAGAAAATAAAATTTTTAAAAAGTATTGTATAAAAAATGATTGACACAGCAATGTAAATCAACTATACTTCAATTTTAAAAAAAGAAAAAGAAAAGTAGGGGGCTGCCCTGGTGGTCCAGTGGTTAAGAATCCACCTTCCAATGCAGGAGACATGGGTTCAATCCCTGGTCAGGGAACTAAGATCCCACACGCTGCAGGGCAACTAAGCTGGCATGCTCTAGAGCCCATGCATCACAACTAGAGAGAAGCCCACGTGCCACAACAAAGATCCCACCTGCCACAACTAAGACCCAACACAGCCAAATAAAAAATTAAATAAATTTTTTTAAAAAAGTATTGCAGAACATTTTCATCACTTCAAAAAGCAACCTCATACTCTTTAGCTATCACACCAGCCCTCCATCCTCCCACCAGGCCTAAGCAACCACTCATCTCTCTTCCATCGCTATTAAATCTCTATTTAAAACCATCAGAGCCGTGAAGGCCAGGGAAAGATTGAGAAATGCTCTAGGCTAAAGGGGCAGCTGGAGTCCAAATGGAGGCTGGAGACTGCCCAGTGGTGCCGCCCTAGTGGTGGTGTCGGATTCATGCAGTGGCAAGCAGGTTTTGTAGGAGAGTGTCCTTGTTTGGGGGATAGCGTCAGGGTGATAGGGCAGCATGTCTGCCAATTGCTCCGGGATGATTCAGAAAGAAAAATCGCTATGATGAGTGGAGATGTAGAGAACAAGTAGCAGGGGGCAAACATGATAAAATTCCACCTTCGGGTAATCCAAGTGAAAGGGGGTTCTTTGGATGGTTCTTGCCAGGTTTCTGCAAGTCTGAAATTATTTCAGAAGAAATTATGAAAATGATTTACATTTTTATTTAATTATTTTAAGTTATTGAAATTTTAAAAAATCATTTACATTTTTATTTTTCTTTATTAAAAGTATTTTTAATTTAATAACATTTATCAAATATATTAATTTTTCTCTCTTTCATTTTTCACATATATTTGCAATCATTGCAATGTAATCGCTGCTGTATTGCATTTATTATTTTTTTAATTAATAGATTTTTTTTTTTTTGAGCAGCTTTAAGTTTACAGAAAGGTAAACTGTAAAGTACAGAGTTCCCCTTGCAACAGTTTCCCCTATTATTAACATTTTGCACTGGGATGGTGTATTTGTTACAATCGATGAATGAATATTGATACATTACAATTAAGGCCACAGTTTACATTAGGGTGTTGTACATTCCATGGGTTTTCACAAACGCAAGAGGTCATATATCCACAATTACATAATCCTACAGAATAGCATATTCTTTTAAAATTATTTTAAAAGAGAGGGAGGGGGAGAGAGGGAAGAAGAAAAGGAAGAAAGAAAGTCAAAGTCACTCTCCTGGTCTTTCTCCCTCTCGCCTGTGCTGGAGCCATCACCCTCTCCTGCCCACAATCAAAGATCAGCTCGACAGCAATGGACATGGGGAAAGAGGTGGTCGGACCTGGTCCACTGCCCATCAGTCGTGTTACATTCCAGAATCCAACCTGAGCCAGGATCCCCTGCCCCACCCCCTCCTGAGCCATCAGTCCCCAGAGACCCCTCAGCCCCAGGACCCCACTTGGCACATTCACTGTCCTTCTGTTTCATTTTAGATAGGACACTAAAAGCACATGCAACAAAGGAAAAATAGATTAATTGGACTCTATCGAAATGTAAAACATTTGTGCATCAAAAGACCACACAGGGGCTTCCCTGGTGGCGCAGTGGTTGAGAGTCCGCCTGCCGATGCAGGGGACACGGGTTCGTGCCCCGGTCCGGGAAGATCCCACATGCCGCGAAGCGGCTGGGCCCGTGAGCCATGGCCGCTGAGCCTGCGCGCCCGGAGCCTGTGCTCCGCAACGGGAGAGGCCACAACAGGGAGAGGCCCGCGTACCGCAAAAAAAAAAAAAAAAAAAAAAAAAAATTTTCAAGTTTAAATTAGAAACCATAATAAAACCTAGTCTTAAAAAAAAAAAAAAACAAACTACAATGAGGTATCACCTCACACCGGTCAGAATAGCCATCATTAAAAACTCTACGAGGACTTCCCTGGTGGCACAGTGGCTAAGAATCTGCCTGCCAATGCAGGGGACACGGGTTCGTGCCCCGGTCCGGGAAGATCCCACATGCCGCGGAGTGGCTGGGCCCGTGAGCCATGGCCGCTGAGCCTGAGCGTCCGGAGCCTGTGCTCCGCAACGGGAGAGGCCACAACAGTGAGAGGCCCGCGTACCGCAAAAAAAAAAAAAAAAAAAAAAAAAAAAAAGACTATCAAGAAAGTGAAAAGACAGTGCACAAAATGGGACAAAATATTTGCAGGCCATATAGCCGATAAGGGATTCATATCCAGAATATATGAAGAACTCTTATAACTCAGCAACAACAACAAAAAAGGACAAGCCACCTAATTTAAAAATGGGCAAAGTACTTGAATAGACATTTCGCCAAAGATGATACACAAATGGCCAATAAGCACGTGAGAAGTTGCTCAAAATCCCTAGTCATCAGGGAAATGAAAACAAGAACCACAAGGAGATACCACCTCCCACCCATCAGGATGGCTACTATCAAAGCAACAGAAACTAACAAGTGTCCATGAGGATGTGGGGAAATTGGAACCCTCGTGCACTGCTGGCAGGAATTTAAAATCGTGTGGTAGCTGTGGAAAACAGTCTGGCAATTCCTCAATAAGGTAAATATGGAATTAGCATATGATCCAGCAATTCTGCTCATAGGTATATACCTGAGAGATCTGAAAACAGGGACTCAAACAGGTACACACACAATCACAGCACTAGTCACAACTGCCAAAAGGTGGAAACAGCCCAAATGTCCATCAGTGGATGAAAGGGTAAACAAAATGTGGTCCATTCATACAATGGAGTATTACTCAGCCGTAAAAAGGAATGAAGCACTGACACATGCTACTATATGGGTGAAATCTAAAAACATCGTGCTGAAAGAAAGGAGCCAGACACAAATGGACAGATAGTGTATGATTCCATTTATGTGAAATATCCAGGGACAGAAGGCAGATTAGTGGTTTGGCGGGGCGGGGGGTATGCTTCAGCAGGGGACAGGGAGTGCTCATGGGGATGGGGTCTCTTTCTGGGGTGATGGAAATGTTCTAAAATGGACTGTGGTGGTAGTTGCCCAGCTCTGGGGATATACTAAAAACCATTAAACTGGACCCTTTAAAATGGGTGAATTGTATGGGATGTGAATTGTATCTCACTAAAGCTGTGATTCAAGAGAAAGAAGCCCCACGCATGGCTCTTTGGCGGGAGCACGGCTGGCAGGGAGGGTCTGGCACTGCTGGCCACGGGCAGGCCCTACGTGCCTCTTGGGCAGCAACCTGAAGCCCGAGAGGGAGCTGGTTAATTTGCTTTGGAAATTTGGAGCTAGAAGTCCATCCTGGCTCCGGGTCCCTGTGCTGAGAACGGCTTCCCTGCCTCAGGCCTCCGCCCCTGTCCCTGGGATGCCAAGGCTTTTCTCCGTGGTGCTGTTGCAGGAGTGACAGCTTCTGCTTGGCTCAGGGGGAAAATATGCTGAGATTCAGCATCATATGAACCTGGACAGGCCACAGGGGACGGTTCTGGCCTGTGCCAAGCAGGAGAGCTGGCTTTAGGCCAGCACGGCTCCGCAGACACAGGGGACCACTCAGAAGTGGAAACCCCAGGGCAGGAGCTGGGATTTCCTCTCTACCTCTGGTCATGCATGGGGCAGGGGGTGAGGGACCTCTACTCACAGAGCTTGGTCACCTTTTCCTACGTGCACTGTAGGGCAGCTGAGGGGGGTGAGGGGAGGGGGGCAGGTGGGCGCACATTGACCTCTGCAACAGGGACAGATGTGGGGAGGTCATATTGGAAATTTGACTACTGGCTGCTTTCAGGATTCAAGGGAAGTAACTGCTAATGGAGATGGGGTTTCTTTGGGGGGTGAAAAAATGTTCTAGAACTAGACAGAGGTGAGAGTTGCACAACATCTTGAATATACTAAATGCCACTGAGTTGTTCCCTTTAAAATGGTTGCTCTTCTGGTACGTGAATCTCACCGCCATAAAAGAAAAAGAAAAGAGAAGAAAAGTAAAAGAAAAAATCCATCTTGCTGCTGAGGAACCCAGGGTGGCCAGGGTCTCAGAGGGACCTGATAAAAGAAATTTCACCTATTGAAATATAGGGAAGTCATTCTGGCTTATACAAGAGTTAACCTGAATTTTACGCTAACTAAAATAGCCTGTTTGTGGCCTATCATACACACATCGTACATCTGCTTTAATTATTTAAGAAAAGGGGACATTGACCAGAAGTAAAGAGTGTCCACGTTAAAAATAAAGATTAAGGGGCTTCCCTGGTGACGCAGTGGTTGAGAGTCCGCCTGCCGATGCAGGGGACGCGGGTTCGTGCCTTGGTCCGGGAGGATCCCACGTGCCACGGAGCGGCTGGGCCCGTGAGCCATGGCCTCTGAGCCTGCAGCCCCTCTTCCTGGTATGCCAATGCTGGTCCTCCTTTGATGATAAGACTCCCTTCCCAGGTGCAAGGTCATGCTAACTCGCTGGGTACGTGCTGGTCTGTTCTTTTTTTTTGAACCACTGAAGAAATGTAACCCTGACTTGTTTAATGTTCGTTGTTCTGACAAGATAGAAAACTGTGCTGAAAACGCTGCTGCTCCGGAGCAGCTTCTCAGAGTAAGTTGGGAAGATGGCTTCCGGGCTAGTCCTTAGTTTGGCTCAAATAAAACTCTTTTCTATTCTTATAATAGATTGTTTATTGATAACAGACCCCTGTATAGGGCAGCCATCCAGTGGAGCAAGTGAATTTTGGAGCCAGATGTAAGTTCAAATTCTGACTCTTGCATTTACCAGCTGTGTGACCTGTAAGAAGTCAAGCCTTCTAATTGCCTCGGCTGTCAAGGGGAGAACACACTTCCTTGCAGACCAGTTTGGGGATTAAAACTCAATTTGGAGGGACTTCCCTATGGCTGTCAAGGGGAGAACACAACACTTCCTTGCAGACCAGTTTGGGGATTAAAACTCAATTTGGAGGGACTTCCCTGGTGACACGGTGGTTAAGAATCCACCTGCCAATGCAGGGGACACGGGTTCGAGCCCTGGTCCGGGAGGATCCCACATGCCGCGGAGCAACTAAGCCCGTGCGCCACAATTACTGAAGCCCACGCGCCTAGAGCCCATGCTCCACAACAAGAGAAGCCACCACAATGAGAAGCCCGCGCACCACAATGAAGAGTACCCCCTCGCTCGCCACAACTAGAGAAAGCCCATATGCAGCAATGAAGACGCAATGCAGCCAAAAATAATTAATTAATTAAAAATTTTTTTTAAAAAAAAACTCAGTTTGGAGATTCAACTACTGGGACAGTGCCTGGCATATAAAAAGCACTTGATAGAAAGGAATCATGTCCATCCCATGGAACACAATCCATGAAGCAATGAAAAGGAAAGAAATACTGACACGTGCAACAATATGGACAGATCTCAAAATAATGATGCTAATTGGAAGAAGACAAAGAGTACTTACTGTACAGTTCCGCTTATAGAAAATTCTAGAAAGTGCATACTAATGTAGAGTAACCCAAAGTGGATGCTTGAGAAAGAAGGGGAGGGGCAGGTGGGAGGGATTAAGAAGTGTCCTGTTATTGTCTTGTTATTGTGATGTAACAAGAAATCTATATCTGTTCTTCATCCCCAGCTCCTGGCACAGAGCTCCTAAAACCCCTAAGTGATAAGGGCAACAGGAGTATCTTTTGTTAAAATACTTGGTTTCCGTCCCCAGTTTCTGAAATAGGAGTGTCTTTTGCTGTTCATAACAAGCCACTTTCAACCACACCTGAGCTTCTGGTACTAAGGTGACTTCCAGAAAGCACCCAAGGATGAGGGCTGGTTGCCCGGGAAACGAACCACACAATTAGAGGGTTGGACCTGTCAGTTCTACCCCCCCGACCTCCGGGGAGAGCAGAGGGGCTGGAGGTTGATACTGAATCACTAATAACCAATGACTTAATCAGTTGTGCCTATGTTGTGAAGCCTCCATAGAAACCCAAAAGGGTGGGGTCAGAGAGCTTCTGAGTTGGTGAACACGTTGGAGGTGCTGGGAGGGTGACACTGTCCAGAGAGGGCACGGAAGTTCCGTGCTCCTTCCCACATAGCTTGTCCCGTGCATCTCCTCCATCTGGCTGTTCCTGAGTCGTATCCTTTATTTAAAAAAACAAAAAAAAAACAATAACAACAAAAAAGTAATTGTAAAGTGTTTTCCTGAGTTCTGTGAGCCATTCTAGCAAATTGTTGAACCCAAGAAGGGGGTCTTTGGAACCCATGATGTATAACTGGTCTTTCAGAAACCCTGGAGGCCTAGCCTTGCGACCGGCATTGGAAATGGGGCCAGTCTTGTGGGACTGAGCGATTCACCTGACCAGAAGTAAAGGGCGCTCCACGTGTGGGGTTTGCGCTAACTCCAGGGGGTTAGTGTCAGAATTCCTTGGTGTGGAAAACCCACACGTTCGGTGTCAGAAGTTCTGCGGGTAGAAGACAGCAAACAGTTTTCTTTTAGGTCCTGAGGGACTTTTGGGGGGGTGACGGCTGTGTCCACTCTCTCGATCGCTGTGGTGGTTTCACAGGTGGGTACATGTGTCAAAACTTAGCCAGTTGAATACATATGTCATACATATGACATATTGTATGTCAGCTACACCTCAATCAATCTGTTTATAAAAACATCCGTCAATACATACTGGACCACTAGTTCGTGTATAGATTTAACTGAATCTACGTTAAAAAGTTCTGTGCACGTAATTTAGAGTGCACATAATTTTATTTGTTGCTGTTTCATTTTTTGTTTAGGTTTTTGTTTAATTTTTAATTTTTTAATAAATGTTTTTGATTTCATCATTACAATTTTAATCAGTAGGAATTTTAATGTCACATATACTTTTTAAAAATATAAAGACTTTTTTTTTTTTTTTTT
>NW_020175432.1:1786998-1801544 GCF_003031525.2 Neophocaena asiaeorientalis asiaeorientalis
CCCCTGCATCGGCAGGCGGATCCTCAAGCACTGCGCCACCAGGGAAGCCCCTAAAAATATGAAGACTTTTAAAAGCCGTATTTTACAATATGATATCAAGAACACAGAGCTGATGCAAGTTGTATAGGTAATCATTTTGACTATGTAAGAAATCTGATCAGAACACTGTTATGGTGAAAGAAAAGCACTTTCTTATAATCATTCATATTCAGCAATAGTGAAAATGCTCTATGTATGCACTGGTTCTGAATAACACGTTTCATTTCTGTTTCAAACTTGCTATGCTATTACTGTTTTGATGATTACATAATTCAACATAAAAAGGCATTCCCGGGCTTCCCTGGTGGCGCAGTGGTTGAGAGTCCGCCTGCCGATGTAGGCGACACGGGTTCGTGCCCCGGTCGGGGAGGATCCCGCGTGCCGCGGAGCGGCTGGGCCCGTGAGCCATGGCCGCTGAGCCTGCGCGTCCGGAGCCTGTGCTCCGCAGCGGGAGGGGCCACAGCAGTGAGAGGCCCGCGTACCGCAAAAAAAAAAAAAAAAAAAAAAAAAAAAGGCATTCCCACTCAGATTCTCAGTAATAAGCCTGATAAGGCAGATAACCTCCCAGTCATAAAAGCTTTTAAGACAAGTATTATGCAAATAAAGCATGGATATCAGACTCACTATAATTGGGATTAAAAAGACAACTCTAGGGCTTCCCTGGTGGCGCAGTGGTTGGGGGTCTGCCTGCCGACGCAGGGGACATGGGTTCGTGCCCCGGTCCAGGAGGATCCCGCGTGCCGCGGAGCGGCTGGGCCCGTGGGCCATGGCCGCTGAGCCTGCACGTCCGGAGCCTGTGCTCCGCAATGGGAGAGGCCACAACAGTGAGAGGCCCGCGTACCGCAAAAAAAAAAAAAAAAATAGAATACTCCACTTTGAGGCTTATTGTGTTTTTGTGCACTCATCTTGCATTCCCTGCCTTTCTTCCTCCTCTTTGAAGTGCTAAGGTGTATTTATACTAGAAAGTTACTAGTAGACTTAATATGAGAACTATGTGTTTGAAAAAGCAAGACTTTCTTGATAAGAAATCTCCAAATATTTTCTATTTTATGTTTTTATGACCTTCCTCATAAAGAGTGTTTCATGTGCAACACCTACAGACAGAAATAAATCTATGTTTCCCTCAAACCCAGTCGAATTTATCAGATACAAAATACAGACATGAAGCAAAGTATGATAGCAGCAGTGATTCTTGGGGCCAGCATGTGCAAAATCCAATCTTTTGCTATCTATTTACGTCACAGTGGTCAGAACAGAAATGTGCCGAAACTCCCTTTCCCCATTCCACTTGAACTGGTTCCCCACAATTGAAACAAACATCTCCTGTGACATTAAGTTGTCATCAGCTTGCGTGATCCCCAGTTCACTCAACCTTTTCTTCTTCGTGTGGCCTTTGTGTGGAGGCAGCAACTAGTTCATTTACCATTTCGCGATCGCTTTCAACTTGCTCAGAAAGGTCACTCTCACATAAAGCTCCATTTTACCAGTTGCACATTGAATCAGCTCTTCTAGATCCACTCTTTCAGCTACCTCCGTCTCTCCACTTGTCTGAACTTTATTTTCTTCAGTTTCATCTTGGGCATTTTCTTGCAGGTCAGAGAAAATTGTAGGTTTCACCAAGACAACACCATAACCTTCCTTATTATGTATGACATTATTCACCACGGATATTTTGGGAATGTCATAATGCTCATCTAAGAAGTCCTTGATGAGGATCCCTTCTTTGCAGTGATGGATCCGATTGTCACTCAGGGTACACTTACTCCCGGGATATATTTCTATACCTGCACCCTTGGCACCCTATAAATCTGAGTTCTTCATTAAAAATTCTGCTGACGTTCATACTGTGACTCCTGTAGTTTCACACTGCAGTACACAGTTTTCCAATGTAGTCTTGCCACGGTGAATAATTAAGATTCCTTCCACGGCATCTTGCCGAACAAATTTTATGCTTGAGATTTTAATATCCACACCCGTACAATCCACAAAAAAGTGTCTCCTTTGCCTCCCTTTTCTATCACAATGTCATCTGGTAGACCATACCCTTCCAACTCAATGGAGTCAGCCACGGAGAATGTACCACGTACCACGTAATGGCCAGGACAAACAATAACAGTGTCGCCCTCATAGCAGGCATTTATAGCAGACAATGGATCCCTATGGAACTGAATTTCTATTTCTTCCGTACAAGACTCTGGACAAAGCTTATCCCTGAGCAGGGACTACAGCAGACCAGTCGTCGTGGTGGAGGAGACCACATGGGTGACCTTCTGGCCATTTGGACGGATGCCCTTTGCTTGTATATTAGAATTCTTCTGATAACCAAACACATATCTCAACAAAGGATTCTCTATGAGTTTTAGCTTTCGTTTCAACTGTTCGATCTCTGAATAGAATTTTAACCCTTCCGGCATGCTCAGAATCAGAGTTACAATTTGACAGACAGCTTCTCAGATTTAAAAAGCTCTTGTAACTCTCCTCACACTGAGTCGACAGATTCCGATAGTCAACAATAAGTCCTGAAGGAACTTGGTCTTCAAGAATGTCATCATGCAATCTCAGTCGAGGTGCAGCACATCTAACAAAATAATCAAACTCATCCTCTTCTTCAGCCAGACTCCTCCAGATGTTCTGATAGAAAAACCTGATATGCTCAACTGCAAGTGCTGTCCGGTCAAATACTCCAGAACCATCAAACACCAGCCACAGCTCCTGCAACCAGTGTTCCTTCAGATCAAGGAGCTCTTTCATACACTCCAAAGTAAAAGTGCTCACTTGAGATTCACAGAGGTACGGGTCCAGGTCAGCAAGCCTCCCCACTGCCTTCAAGGCTGCAAAGTCCACATCTGTGACTGCAACCAGCACCTCGAACACATTTGTGTGCCAGACTGCCCGCCATCCAGATGATTCGAGGACCTTCTCTAAGAACTCAGCTGTGAATTCTTTTACCTCAAGAGGCCTTGCAGTTGGCTAAAATGTAAATCTTGATAAGCACTGAATCACTCATAGAACACAAGTTGACTTTCTGGCGCAAAACTTGGTAAACTAGTACCTGGTTTATCATGATTGCTACAATCACTGCATGAATCTTCATCTTCGAACAAACCTTTCTCGAGGGGCCCCGGCTCCTCTTCCACAGCCCAGCCGGTGCGCTCGGGGTCCGGCGCCATAGCCTCCGACCCCAGCCCCACCACCTGCCAGCAACCCATCATCCGTTTCAAGTTTCCGCGGGCGGCCGCCCAGCCCGGTAATGTGATGACACAGCTGCTTCTCTAATAAATCTTTAAAGGTCACACTCTGTTTACACTTACTACAAAATACTGGCCATATTCCCCTACATTTTTTAAAAAAAAAAGTGGAGATGCAGGAGAATGGGACACAGGACCAAGACTTTCAAGGAGGGGGAGACATCTGAGAACTCTGCCGAGTGGGACAAAGGGTCTGAAACGTACTCTCGGACTCTGCCCTGCCTGGGTCTGGGAGAAGCCAGCAGTCCCCAGATGCCCCTCTGAGCACAGCGATGTCACATAGTGCCCTGTCGACAGGAAGGAGTTTGTGGCTGTTCCAAGGAGCATGGGGAAGTGGGGAGGGTTAAGTCTGGTTGCTGTGGACCATCTTGGAATGGGGGTACCCAGAGATCAAGCCAGGCTCCTCTCTTGGCCCCATGGGGCCCATCCCATCTCCTCGGGGCTGGGAGTGCACACAAGCCCAGCGAGGGCAGTGATGGGCAGGCGGTCCCCGGGCCAGCCACGTCCAGCCCGTCAGTTCTCAGGTCAGATATGGGCCCCGGGGCAGTGTCAGCGTGGCCCTGAAGGCCTGCAGGTGCCTTGCCTGCACTTCTAAGCGCGTGCACCAGCCTTGCTATTCCACACTTGACGGCAGAAACGTCTGATAGGATGTCCCCAGAATCACTTCCCTGAAACCCCAGTTTGCTGGGTTTTCTCCTTCAGGGCAAAAGACACACCCTCCGTGATCATCAGACCCCAGACCGCTGGTCAGCTTGTCTCCCTTTGGACCCCCAAACAGCCACGTTGTCGCTGGGACAGACCCCAGGCATCCCCTGCAGGCCACCCTTGGGGGAACACTCAGTGATGCACCCTCTGTACCCCTGAGGCTCCTTCTCAGCTTTCAGGTCCTGTCCAGTGCTTCATCATTGTGAAGCCCCTCCTGGGGTGCTCCGTCAGCTGGGTGGCTGTGCCTCAGAGTGAGTCCCCATAACATGTGCTGTCTGCACCCACCCACCTGACCTGGGGGCTGTCTGCACCCACCCACCTGACCTGAGGGCTGTCTACACCCATCTACATCACCCAGGGCCATAAACCTTCAGGCAGAGTGCCATGCGGGGCATTGCATCTGTCCTGGGAGGAGCTGAGAGTGCCAACTGAGGCCCTTCTCGGAGTCAGACACCTCCAGGCACCCGTGTGTGGGGGGTCAGCACCTTTGTCTGTCCCTTGGGCTTCAACCTGGCCTCGATCATTCATTCTTGGAGTCTCCCGACAGGTGAGAGAGTGGGAACCTGCCTCGGATGGCACGCCAGTCCTGAGATCTGATGGAGGAGAAAACCGAGGGCCAGACAATTCAGGCCCACATGGGCATCCTGGCTGATTCTGCCTTCTGGGCAAACAGACTGGAAATAAAAGTGCCACAGTGAACGCTCTGGCTCTGCCAGTCAGGCTGTTTCTGTCCTGGGGAAGATGCCAGCTCAGTGCCAGGAATGTTCTGGACACGCCCTGGGCCAGGAGAGAACTGAAGAGCCGCTAGGCCACCAGCAGCTCCAAGCACCCTCTGCTCTGTGGGTGGACCCACCTAACTCTGCAGGAGACTGGGTCAATAGCGGGCAGGGCCTGAGATGTCCACTGGGCCAACAGTACCGCTGACCCACTTGCAGGGGGCCAGGGACAGACCCCCCCCTTCCGCCCCGGATGAGGTAGGTAGGTGTAGACAGCTCCCAGGTGATGTGGGCAAGTGTAGACAGCCCCCCAGGTGAGGTGGACAGGGGTAGATAATCCCCCAGGTGTGGTGGGCAGGTGTAGATAGCTCCCAGGTGAGGTGACTACTTCTTCCCCTTCTCCCCTTCCCTCATCGAGTACTATGGAAACCACCCACAAGGCCAGTGAACCACCTGCTAAAAGATGGACCAGGCTGGCCCAGCCCTCAGCAACTCACAATATTTAGGAAGATCAGTTCTAACAGGTGAGTTCCAGAACCTCTGACAGCAAGGCTCACATCCCAGGGCATCAGTGGGGACCGAAACCTGGGATATAAAGCCAGCCCCAAGCCCACGGTCCGTAGAGGACAACTCTTCCCACAGCGCACGTGGGTGGCCTCCCAGGTGTGACACAGGGACCAGGCAGCCCGGGAGCAAGACAGACCAGCTCACAAGGCAGCTGCTTTGCAGGAGAGGACAGTTCACAGCTCCTTCATGCAAACCTTCCGAGGCTCCCTCATCCATGCCTACCTCCCCCAGCTCATCCCTCCTCACCGGCCACATCTCCTATGGGCTTCAGCTCTGGGGACAGGCCTCACCCCTCTCCTACCTCTATATGGAGATATAATTCACTTCCCAGAAAGTTCACCCAACTGGATAGCTACATGTAAAGAATAAAATGAGAACAGTATCTAACACCACACACAAAAATAAACTCAAAGTGGATTAAAGACCTAAATGTAAGACCTGATACTATAAAACTCCTAGAAGAAAACATAGGCAGAACCCTCTTTGACATAAATCACGGCAATATGTCTCTGGATCTTTCTCCTAGAGTAATGGAAATAAAAATAAGCAAATGGGACCTAATTAAACTTAAAAGATTTGCATGGCAAAGGAAACTATAAACAAGACCAAAAAAAAAAAAAAAAAGACAAAAAGACAATCTAGAGAATGGGAAAAAATATTTGCAAATGATGCAACCAAACAAGAAATTAATCTCCAAAACATACAAACAGCTCATACAGCTCAATATCAAAAAAACAAACAACCCAATCAAAAAATGAGCAGAAAGGGCTTTCCTGGTGGCACAGTGGTTAGGAATCCGCCTGCCAATGCAGGGGACACGGGTTCGAGCCCTGGTCTGGGAAGATCCCACATGCCGTGGATCAACTAAGCCAGTGCACCACAACTACTGAGCCTGCGCTCTAGAGCCCGCGAGGCACAGCTACTGAGCCCACGTGCCACAACTACTGAAGCCCGTGCACCTAGAGCCCATGCTCCACAACAAGAGAATCCACTGCAATGAGGAGCCCGTGCACCACAACGAAGAATAGCCCCCACTCGCCACAACTAGAGAAAGCCCACGTGCAGCAACGAAGACTCAACGCAGCTAAAAATAAAAGAAATAAATAAATGAAAATAAATTTTTTTAAAAATGGGCAGAAAATTTAAATAGAATTTTCCCCAAAGAAGACATACAGGTGGCCAGTAGGCACATGAAAAGATGTGCTAATTATTAGAGAAATGCAAATCAAAACTACAATGAGGTATCACCTCACATAGGTCAGAGTGGCCATCATCAAAAAGTCTACAGATAATATATGCTGGAGAGGGTGTGGAGAAAAAGGAACCCCCCTACACTGTTGGTGGGAATGTAAATTGGTGCAGCCACCATGGAGAACAGTATGGTGGTTCCTTAAAAAAACAAAAATAGAGCTACCGTATGATCATGCAATCCCACTCCTGGCATATATCCGGGGAAAACCATAATTCGAAAAGTTACATGCACCCCAGTGTTCACTGCAGCACTATTTACAATAGCCAAGACATGGAAGCAACTTAAATGTCCATCGACAGATGAACTGATAAAGCAGATGTGGTATATTTATACAGTGGAATATTACTCAGTCATGAAAAAGAATGAGATAATGCCATTTGCAGCAACATGGATGGATCTAGAGATTATCATACTAAGTGAAGTAAGCAAGACAGAGAAAGACAAATATATGATATCGCTTATATGTGGAATCTAAAAAAAAATGATACAAATGAACTCATATACAAAACAGAAATAGATCCACAGACATAGGAAACAAACTTATGGGTACCAAAGGGGACATGGGGGGAGGGATAAATTAGGAGTTTGGGATTAACATATGCACACTGTATATAAAATAACCAACAAGGACCTACTGTAGAGCACAGAGAACTATACTCAGTATTTTGTAATAACCTGTAAGGGAAAAGAATCTGAAAAAAAGAAAAAAAATAGATATATATGTATGTATAACTGAATCACTTTGCTGTACACCTGAAACTAACACAACCTTCTAAATCAACTCAACTTGAATAAAAATAAATAAATAAAATTTTTTAAAAATAAGAAAGTTAACCCATCTAAACGGTACAATTCAACAGTTTTTAGTATTTTACAGAGTTGTACAACCATCACCATAACCTATTCTAGGACATTTCCATCACCCCAAAAGGGAGACCCCCGTCCCCATTAGCAGTCACTCTCTAATCCCCCTGCAGCTCCTGGCAACCACTAATCTGCCGTCTCTCTACATTTGCCTGCTTTGAAGATTTCATGTAAAGCGAATCATACAATGTGTGGACTTTGGGGCCTGGCTTCTCTCACTCAGCATGATGTTTCCCAGGTTCCTTCCTGAGGCACCCTTCACAGCTTATCAAAGTTGGTGGAGAAAACCAACCGTGGTTCTGCTGAGGACTGGAAAGGGCCCCACAAAGTCCCTGATGTGAAAGAGACCGTCAACAACAATAATAGCATCAATAATAATAATAGTTGGCCTTCATGATTGTGGTTCATCATACACCACGTACTGGGTATAAATCACGTCATTTTTCTTTTTGCCTTTTTCTCACAACCACCTCGAGTACGGATGACTGTTGTCTGCAGTCCTCACCTGAGGAGGCTGCATCCGGGAGACGGTGGCTGTCCCAGAATCTCACCGCCCTCCTCTCTCCCTCGCCCACGTTCCCCAGCCAGGTGCTTCCCTCCTGCACCCTGCTCTGGGCACTCAGTATGGAAGGCTGTTCCCAGCAGCCTTTGCGTGGCCCATTCCTTCCTTGGCGGGTGGAGCCCTGCAGCCCCCTGCACCTACAAGGGTTCCCTGGGATGGCAGCCTGGAGACTAGGCACCAGGCAGAGAACTTGACCCCAACTTAAATGTTCTCATTGAAAAAAAAATGATCAACAAGGAGCTGTTTTTCAGTCAGATGTATTGAGCAAATCCGTGAGCATCTTAAAAACAAATTTTAGAATCCTCTGCTGGTATTAGTGCATGGACTAAATTCTGCATTCCGTATCGTAGTTTGTCATCTGCTGATCATTTACTATACCAGAATAGTGTTGGGCTGGCCAAAAAGTCCGTTCGGGTTTTGACGTCATGGGAAACCCTGAACAAACTTTTTGGCCAACCCAATAGAACTGAGTTCCCAACTTAAATCTACACTATTTCCGTTAAGATTCAAGTCTCGAAGAGAAAAATCTCTTATTTACCGTTAATCCACAAATCATTTGTTTCATAGGATTGAGATTAATTTGCTGTTAGGAAAACTTTGTCAGTAAAAAAGTAAGTGCTGTTAGAATTGAAGGAGAAAAAGAGCTTGACCCCTGTAAGTGAGTTGAAAGGTATCCCCTGGCAAAAAATTATATCCTTAGTCCTACTTCTTGCCCTGGAACTTGTGAATGTGATCTTAATTGGAAATAGGGTCTTTGGGTCTCCAGCTGTCAAAGGAGACGCAGGGAGACAGGAGATGCAAAGACATTGCATGGGACGGGGGTTAAAAAGGGTTACAGGAAAGAGCTCACAAAGAGTGGGATGCACCCCAAATCACTTTTCCCCTGTGTGACTAGATTACAGGTAGTGATTAGATCACAGGCAGTTAGAAAGTATAGCTCGTAAATGTTTGTCTGTTCGAGGGTCATCATGTAATTTCACAAGTCATTTTGCATAAAATATCTTCAGGATTCTTCAAGACATGTCTTGTTCTGCTTCATAATTGCAGAATAATTGCAAATTGCTTTGGCTCAGCCATTGCCTGGGCCCGCCTTGCAGCTCCGCAGATCTGCCCCCCTCCCTGTTTGTCCCTGTCACCAAATCTGTAGATGTTGATCCCAACGGCCTCGTGTTCCCGGGCCTCTCAAGACAGCTCAGGGAGACTGATGCAGACACCGCCGGGTGACTGCACAAATCGCTGGCCCGTGGCCAGGTCAGCTCTGGCCCTGAAGGCCAGGAGCTTCTAGCTCTCCACGGGGCAAGTGTGGTGCCAGCAGGAAAATCTTTGTTTGGTTTGTAAGTTGAGCCAGCCCACTGTGGAAGTGATGGAAGGGATAATAAAGATGGAAACCCTTGTGGTCATGGTGTGGTCAAGGCTCTGAACTTGGCTTTGATGGGCAACGTCTCGGGCATGGCCCTAGAGGGCTCTGCAGAGAGTTGACGGACATAACCCTCGACACTTTCGCTTTCTGAAATCATCAGACATCTGCTGAGTGAGCTGTTTGGGAACTGGTCCCAGGCCAGGGTCGTGGAGGGAGCGGAGTGTGGGATGCAGGGCAGAGAATGAAAAGGGCGCTTTTCATCAGGAACACACATGCGTCATTTTTAATCAATCAAAGAAAAGAGACCAAATGCAGTTAATGAAGGCTTGCATACCATGCTGTGATGAAACTTCCAGAAGTCGGACGGGCAACTTTGTAAAACCTTGGAGACAGCTTAAATGTCCATCAGAAGGGAGAATGGCTAAGTAAATAAGGTTACCTCCACACAATGAGATATCAGGGAGTTGATAAAAAGAGCAAAGGAGAGCTACGTATGCTGACACAGAAAGATATATGACATATTGTTCAATGAAAGAACAATCTACAAAACAGTCTGTATTCCTACAGCTGCTGTAACCAATTACCACCAGCCTGGTGGCTTAAAACAACATACACTTATTCTCTTACCGTTCTGGAGGCCAGCAGTCTGAAACCAGTGTCATCAGGCTAAGTCGAGGTGTCAGCAGGGTTAGTTCCTTCTGGAAGCTCAAGGGGAGAATCTTTTTAAAAAATATTTATTTGGCTGCACCAGGTCTTAGTTGCGGCACGTGGGATCTTCGTTGTTGTGTGTGGGATCTTCGTTGCGGCATGCAGGGTTTTTTTTTTGTTTTTTTTTTTATAGTTGGGGTCTTCAGTTGCGGCACGTGGGATCTAGTTCCCTGACCAGGGATCGAACACTGGACCCCAGCATTGGGAGCGCGGAGTCAGCCACTGGACCACCAGGGAAGTCCCTCAAGGGGAGAATCTTTGCCCTTGACTTTCCAGGCATCTAAGGCTGCCTGAGTTCCTTGTCGAGTGACCCTTTCCTGGATGGCACCCACCTCTTGCTTCTGTTGCCACATCTCCTATTTCTGTGTGAGACTGCCTTCTGCTCTGCTTCCCTCTCATAAAGACACTTGCTTGTGGCTACATTTAGGACATGCCTGCAAATGCAGAATAATCTCACTATCGTCTCAAGATCTTTAACATAATCACATCGGCAAAGTCCTTTTTGTCATAACCATGATATTTACAGGTTTTGAGGATAAGGACACAAATATCTTTGTGTGGGGGGAGGACATTATTCAGCCTACCACATTCATCCTTGAGGGTGGCTGAACTTGTGTCTAGTTCTACTGACGTATCACAATTTATTATGTGTCATAACGTAGTGTGTCAGTCAGGGAACAAGGTGGGAAACAGAAGCCACTTGAGATCTTTTAACAGAAAGGGGTTTAATACAGGAAATTCACAACAACTCAACTCTGCCACTGGAGAATGAAAGCAGCCACAGACGATATGTAAATGAATGAGCATGGCCTTTTGCCAATAAAACTTTATTTCTAAAAACAGGCTGCAGGCTGGATTTGGCCTGGGGGCCGTAGTTTGCCAACTCTGGGTGATACCACGCCAAACAATGCAAACAAATGGCATAGCCCTCACTTTTCTGCTCCAAACCCCCTGTAGGCTCCTGGTCTGGCCAGAGCACTCTTGCCCCAGGGCCTTTGCACTGGCTGTTCCCTCTGCCTGTAATATACTTCACCTGGATACTCCCATGGCAAAACTCCTCACCACCTCCTCAGTAAGAGGTACGATTGCTGTTCTGACACCTTGATCTCCTCACCCTCCTAGCCTTCTCAGTTGTTGTTGTTTTTGTTTTTTTACTTTTTCATCATATAGTTAGTTCTCTGTATCTGAGGATGTGGAGCCCACCAATACAGAGGGCTCACTATACTACACAATTCTATATAAGGAACTTGAGCATCTGCAGCTATTGGTATCTGCAGGGTACCCCATGGATACTGAGGGACAACTATGCAGGAATACCTCATTTCATTGTGCTTCAAAGATACTGTGTTTTTCACAAATCGAAGGTTTGCAGCAACTCTGCATCAAACAAGTCTATCGGCGCCATTTTTCCAACAGCATTTGCTCACTTTGTGTCTCTGTCACATTTTGGGAATTCTCGAAATATTTCAAACTTTTTCTTTTCTTTTTTAAAATATTTTTTGGCTGTGTTGGGTCTTTGTGCTGCATGTGGGCTTTCTCTAGTTGCAGCGAGCAGCGGCTACTCTTCATTATGGTGCGTGGGCTTCTCATTGCGCTGGCTTCTCTTGCTGTGGAGCATGGGTTCTAGGCACTCGAGCTTCAGTAGTTGCAGCACGTGGGCTCAGTAGTTGTGGCTCGTGGGCTCTAGAGCGCAGGCTCAGTAGTTGTGGCACACGGGCTTAGCTGCTCCACAGCATGTGGGATCTTCCCGGACCAGGGATCGAACCTGTGTCCCCTGCGTTGGCAGGTGGATTCTTAACCACTGCGCCACCAGGGAAGTCCATCAAACTTTTTTATCATTATTATATTTGTTATGAGGATCTGTGATCAGTGATCTTTGACTTTACTACTATGACTCACTGAAGGCTCAGATGATGGTGGGCATTTTTTAGCAATAAAATATTTTTAAACTAAGGTATGTACATTGTTTTTTAGGCATCATGCTATTACACTCTTAATAGACTACAGTATAGTGTAAACATAATTTTATATGCACTGGAAGATCAAAAAATTTCTGTGACTGGCTTTATTGTGATATTTGCTTTATTGCAGTGGTCTGGAACCAAACCCACAGTATCTCCAAGGTATGCCTGTGTTTATTCCTTTCTGATATACTATATAACTTATTTATTGTGTTTATCGTGTTTTGGCTTTCTCCCTTCACTAGAGGGTAAACCCCACCAGAGCAGGGATCTTTGGATGAATTTTCTACATATGAATACCTTTTGGTTGAATGAGTGACAGTTCTGGGTGCACGCATGCGCACGTGTGTGTGTGTGTGTGTGTGTGTGTGTGTATGCATGCATGAGTGTTCATAAAGATACATACACATATCAGGAAAGGTCCACGCCAAACTATTGCAGAGAAACTAGGGAGAGATTCTCTCTTTTTATCTCACATACTTTGTAAGAGCCTGTAACCAATAGAAAATGTATAAAGGGAAAACATTTAATTTGGGCATACCTTTTAGTGAGGAAAAAACCCCAGGATTTCTAAGTGAAAATAGACAAAATAGCCAGGGTCTCTTCATAATCTGTTTCTGGTGTTAGAGTTCACGTTGTGATGAAGCCATGTGTTAAAATGCCCTGATGAAACAAATGGGCAGATCTCAGCGTGGGAAGTGGGAAGAACAGACATATCTGGAGTCCCCTGGGGCAGGCCCTGGACTGGGGGTGCCATCGAGAGTCAGTGTTGCACCCCAGATGGGAGGGGGCTGCACAGGGAGACCTGAAAGTTCAGCTACTTCAGGTGCGCTTTTACCAGCTGGATGAATGTCCTGAGGCTGCCATAGCAAAGTACCTCAAACTGGTTGGCATTAAACAAAAGGAATTTCTTCTCTTATAGTTCTGGAGGCCTGAAGTCTGAAATCAAGGTGTTGGCAGAGTCATGCTCCCTCTGAAGGCCCTAGGGGAGGATGTTCTTGTTTCTTCCAGCTTCTGGGGGCTCTAGGTATCCTTGGCTTGTGGCCACATCACTCCAATCTCTGCCTCTGTCTTCACACGGCTTCCTCCTTCCGTATCTTCGCACTGTCTTCCCCTCTATGCTTGTCTCTGTGTCCAAATTTCCCCTTCTTATAAGGACACCAGTCGTGTTAGATTAGGGCTCGCCCTAATGAAGTCATCTTAACTTGCTTAAGTCTACAAGACCCTATTTCCAAATAAGGCCACATTGTGAAGTACTGGGAGTTAGGATTCCAACATGTCTTTTTTAGGGGACATGATTCAACTGGTAACAGAGGCCGTGTCCTCTTCACAGGGCACCAAGGGATGATAGGTGTCTGCCTGTCTGTCTGTCTGGGACGGCTGAGGGCTATGCGTGCCAGGCCTGCCAGGTGGACTCTCATCCTGCAGCCGCGGATCCTGGAGAAAAGCTCACCTCTCTTCTCTACCTCCCAGTAGCCTCCGGCCAGGTGAGCCAACCCGCTGGAGTCAGGAGACAGAACAGGCTTCCACTGTGAATAAGCTGCTACCCGGAGTACCATGCCCATCACATGCTTACCAGAAGGGCATCCGTGATGGCTACAGGGCAATTACTGGAGGGACAAAACAGCATTCTCAAAGAGTCTTATTTTGCTAAAATGTTAAAAGTGAGAGGAGGGAATTCTCTGGCGGTCCAGTGGTCAGGACTCAGAGCTTTCACTGTGGTGGCCCGGGTTCAATCTCTGGTTGGGGAACTAAGATCCTGCAAGTCCCATGGTGTAGCCAAAAAAAAAAAAAAAAAAAAGTGAGAGGAAAATGAATCTCTCCCACGGTATGAACCAGAACATTCTGACTCAGCACAGGGAGAAGGATAGAGAACCACAAAGGAAGAGGAAGGATGAATGCCCACCTGAGCCCCCTGTGATAGGGATTAGCAGGACGCCAGGATTCGCCAAGCACAAGCCAGGTCCCACCTGGGTCCACAACAAGGGCGTCCTGGCCTGAGTTCTGCGTCCACAGCAGCGGTGCTCACTGTGTCAGCAAACGCTCCTAATTGCTTAGGGTCAGCGGTTCACTGAGCTAATCCTCAGGGTATCAGAGGTCTCTGCAACCGCTGAGGGGGGCTTCCGGAACTCCCCGGAACCCAATCAGTTCCAATTAGCCAAAAAGGCAGGAATGTGGGCTGTGGATGGAGCCGGGATGAAAGGGCTTCTCAGCAGGAGAGGAAGTCTGGTCCAGGGGCTGCCTCATGGAAACAGGCGTGGGCTCCGGCCACATCCAGAGGAGGAAGGGAAGGAACCCGGGTCTCGTGGTCAGTGGGGTCTCCCTGTTCGGCGAGGCTGCCAGGCCATGGGATCAAGCAACACTACCCTTTATAGTTAATTTGATCATTTAAAAGCCACGTTTCAGTAAGCTTGACAGAGACGGACAAATATTGCATGACTCCACTTATATGAGGTCCCTGGAATAGGCAAATCCTTAGAGATGGAAAGTAGAATTGAGACTACCAGGACCTGGGGGCTTGGGGGTGCGAGGGGGAAGGGGAATTTAGTGTTAATGAGAAGAGA